>NC_141368.1:26767624-26949688 GCF_963921425.1 Dryas octopetala | reverse complement strand
CAGGGGGGGGCGCGGCAGGCGGCGCGGCTAGGGGGGCGTGGCAGGCGGCGTGGCAGGGGGGGCGAGGCAGCGGCGCAGCAGGGGTGGAGAGAGAGAGAGAGAGAGAGAGAGAGAGAGAGAGAGAGAGAGAGAGAGAGAGAGAGAGAGAGAGAGAGAAGAAAAACAGTGGAAAAGTTGTGCTGGAGAGTGGAGACTCGGGGGGAAAGAAAGAAAAGGGAGAAAAAAAAAAAGAAAGGAAAAAAAGAAAAAAAGAAAAGAAAAAAAGAAAAAAAGAAAAAGAAGAAGAAAAAAAGAGAAAAAAAATTAAAAGGTTTAGGGTAGATTGGAGTTTAGGGCCTTTGGTCAATTGTAAAGAAAATAAAATAGTTTGGGTTTTTATTTGGCTTTTTTGGAGTTTTATGTAGTTGTTTTTAAACCCTAAATTTGTAAACTCTAATATTTTTCAATATAAAAAATAATTTAAAATACTCTAAAGAGCCTAAACCCTAATATCATATACCATATCCTAGTTTGAGGTTTTTGGGCAATTGAAAAAAAAATGATTTGAGATTTCGTTTGGCCGTGTTGGAGTTTCGTTTAATTGTTTAAACCCTAAACCAATAAACTCTAATACCTTTTTATATAAAAAATAATTAAAAATATCTTAAAAGACCTAAACCCTAATATTCTATACGATATCTTAAATAATATAGAGTATAGATTATAAAGTATATAGAATTTAGTGTATATATTATAGAGTATAAATAATATATTAATTTTATTTATTCATTATACTAATTTTATTTCATAGTATTTGCTTCCAGCGCGCATTATATTCATCACATATCACATGAAACCTACCATATAATTTGGTTTTTTTCAATGTTTTTTATCAATGTAGTAGATAATATGTTAAATAAACATATTGTGAAGTTTCATTCAAAATTTCCGTATTTTGATAATAATTTCCATCGTTTCCGTCGAATTTTGTCGAAATTTAAAAATCTTCGAAATTTCCGTCGAAATTTCCATCGAAATTTCCATCGAAATTTCCTTGAAATCCGAAATTTTATTCCTTGCATATATATGACATCAGAAGAAAAAAAAAAAAAGTTTTCAGCCACTTATTGTGACATAAAAATACTAAAAAATAAATAGATCTTTTACATGAGTTTATGAGTGAAACTTACAATTTTTTGTGGATTTTTGCTAATTTACTTTAATTTTTGAAAATTTGAACTAATATGAGTGAAAATATGTTGGTGATATTTGAATTAACAATATTTGCTCAACATGGTTAAAACAATTTTTCGATAGGAGAAAATGTGATAAAAGAAGGGATCTAAACTTCAAATTGTCACATTTCCATCCTTTAATGGAGTTTGAGTGAAGTATACAGCCATTTAACCTCGCCTATAAGGCTAAGGTTTTGCAAAGTTTAGGAAAAACCGTGCCAAAAGTGCACAACTAGCTTGAAAGAGATAACTTAACAGTTTTATTAATTGTCCTTTTCCGGGCCACTCTCTTTTTCTGGGAGACAAAGAAAGTGACAAAATGGACTCTCACAACTCACAAGAATCTCTCTAACACTAAATGATAAGAGAGTTGTTGTACCAAACATGCATAAAAACATACTCAATTACGACCATTGCCACAATCACGGGTATGGGCACATAGTCCAATATTCTTAATTTGAATTCTTATGCTAATTACAACAAGCTGAGACAGGCTTAGAATACAGAGTCATCAATTATCACCTCCATACAAAGTAAACAAAGGCAGGTTCTCTGTCTGTTTCTTTCTCAGATCTGCATGCATTTTGAAGAAGATGAGAGTGATGGGTAGATGGGCAGATGGGTTGAAGCCAGTGATGATGATGGTGGCGGTTCAAATTGCATATGCAGTGATGACTATTTTGTACCAACTGGTAGCAGATTTTGGAATGAACTTCCAGATCCTTGTTGCCTACCGTATCATGTTCTCTGCTGCCTTCATGGTTCCCCTTGCTCTTATAGTTGAAAGGTATACACAATATCTACTCATCACTTAATTGTATATTAAGTTCTGGGGTCACAATATCTATTATACTTTTAATTAGATAATTAATTATCAATTAATTCACAGGAAGAGGAGACCCAAACTTACTTTAGTTATACTCTTTCAAGCTTTTCTCTGCGGATTATTTGGGTAAGTGCATGCCGGCCCATCAATTAATTAGCTAGTAAAAACCTGCGAATTTGATGACTACTTACTTTGGGTGTATTGATTTAATTTTAATTAACTATTTCAGGAGTACAGTGTCTCAAAATTTATACATAGAGAGCTTGGCCTTAACATCACCCACATTTGCTGCAGCCATAGCAAATCTCATTCCAGGCATCACCTTCGTCATGGCCATATGTTTTAGGTTCTACACTACTACTCCTCCTCCTCTCAATTATTGAGGAATTCACAATTTACATGTAATTGCTATATTGTCGTGACATGCCCCAAACATGAGACGAGGAAAGGTCTTACGTCTTTATGTCTGAATTGTCCTTCCTCCTTTCGCGTTTGGGATGCCACGTCAATATGATTTATTATATGTAAGTTTCTCTTAATAAAATATATTTTCACAATCTTTAATGTATATTATATATAACATAATTTAATATTCCAGGATGGAGAAGTTGACACTGGGAAGCCATGCAGGGATATCAAAAGTGGTGGGGACATTGGTGGGAATAGGAGGAGCAATGCTATTCACCTTCTACAAGGGTCACGAATTTGCCATCTGGTCAACTCATGTTGACCTTTTACGCAACCATAGGCATCAAAACAGCCATGTGGCATCATCGCATAGAAGCTCTGGCAGTCACTTGTTGGGCTCCTTTTTGGCTCTCGGCAGTGGCATCTCTTATGCAATGTGGTTGATAGTTCAGGTTCATTTATTTTCATATAAATTTCATTAAAAATATGTAGCGTGATAACCATAATGTCAATAAGCAATAAAGTGATTTAAATTATATGATTTATATGGAGCTGTACGTTCAGGTGAAAATGAGTAAGGAATATCCATGTCATTACTCAAGCACGGCTCTGATGTCTATCATGGGATCAATTCAGTCTGTCATATTTGCACTTTGCGTGGAGAGGGATTGGAGTCAATGGAAGCTCGGTTGGGATGTCAGACTTCTTACAGCTGCATATTCGGTAAGGGCCTATTTGTCCGATTAAAGTAGCCCAATATCATGTTTGGGTCCCAAAACGATTATAATTGAAATTAATATGAATAATATTTGGCTTATATTCTTTTTTACAAAGCGATCATAACTTGATACAAATGAACTTTGTAAGGACAATCGTCATAAAAATTAATACTTGTCAAATTGTGATTGAATTTGTAAAGAAGAATGACTCCCTTACAGATAAAGATAGTCAAGCATTTTCAATTAATATTTTGTGCATGTTTTTTGTGTTGTGTGATATAGGGAATCGTGACCTCTGGACTCGTGGTGCTTTTGGTTACATGGTGTGTACACATACGAGGGCCATTGTTTGTGTCAATTTTTACCCCACTTTCACTTGTGACTGTAGCCCTTGGTGCGTCTTTGTTGCTCGATGAAAAGTTAAACATAGGAAGGTATACATGACTTATATCTATCCTTTTTGCAAAAGTGCATGCATGCATTAAATAGTTTAGCACAAATTCAAATCGCTTTTAACATATTGAGAAAACATTCCTTATTGTGAAAAGTGAAATTTTACCCTTACATTCAAGACTACCAGAAAATTGAGGATGACCCACTACCCAATTAAATTCATGTTAAAAGAAAAAGATTTTCTATGCTGGTTCCATGCATATTTCATGCTATATATTATCAGGGGCTTAAAAATAGCATCAAGTTTTTTTTTAATGTCTATATGTGTTTGTTCATGACAGTATATTAGGAGGAATGCTAATTGTGTGTGGGCTATATATGGTGCTGTGGGGTAAAAGCAAGGAGATGAAAACGATGAGTCAACTACCATCATCAAAAGGGCCCCAAGAGTCCAATTCCCAGTCCATTGAAGCATCTACAGTTAACACTTAACACTACCTGTGACAACAAAAAATATAATGCAAATGTCAATCGGTCCTAATGTCCTTTCAATCTTAAATGTTGCTATCGATCGAAACTCAGAGAACATATTAAGGGCCCTTTCCCCGGGGAAAGTGGAGAAAAAAGAATTGAAGGGATTTCGGAAGGATAAGATTGTTTTCGATTGTGTATTGGAATAATTTTTCTTTCTTTTTCAGAAGAAAAAGCATTTTAGAATTTCAGGCAAGTGTACGCAGTGGTAAGCTTGACGTTTGTACGTGGTAAGCTTTATCTCTTCTTTTTTTGACATAATCGATCCCTAATTCCCTATATAAGACTATAAGTCAACAGTTGTAATCACAGATATAGGAATTCTCTTTTTTTTTTAAAAAATGACATAGATAAGAAGAAATTTGACCACATCCTAAATATTTGATACCCTTTTCTACGAATAAACACGGAACAACCATTTATAGTTTTATCAATTAATCGTCTATCAATTAGCATGTGAAGAGTTTTTTTTTTTTTTTTTTTTTAAATCCAAGGGAGAAGAGATTCAAATATTGTAGTTAGAAAAATACCATTATATTTATATATACCAATTTAGAACTTAGTGATGTAAAATGGAAACATTAATTTAGAACTAAGTCATATTAAATTTAGGCACAATTACAAAATGCATCCACCAACTATAGTTGGTATTTCAAATTGGTCCATGAACAAAAAGATATTTCAGATTGGTCTACTATTTAATAGAAATCTATAAAATAGCACATTCATTATGAATTCCGTCAAAAAAGATAGTTCAATGTCACTTTGGACAAGATGACTTAGATATTTTAAATGATGTGGATACTAAATTTGCTCTACATGGATTAATAATATCATATTGATTAAAAAAATTAAATAAAAAAACTAACAAAACTTTTAAACCCTCTAAAAATAAAATTACATATGACATTATTAATTCATATGGTTTAAATTTGGTGCCACATCATTTAAAAAATTTACGTCAGCACTGTCTACACTAGCATTTAACGTCCTTATTAATGAAATTTGTTACAGATGTGTTATTTTATAAATTTCTATTAGTTAATATACTAATCTGAAATATTTTTTTTATTTATGGATCAATCTGAAATACCCTTGTTGATGGGTGTATTTGTAATTGAGCCTTATTGAAGGAAAATTAGGGGGATATAAAAGTGTGCAGCAAGATGATCGAGCCATAAGCCAAGGTGGCTCCCTCATCAGCCTAAGTAAATGAAGATGAACAAGAAATAGCAAACTCGAGAAAACAAGTAAATAAAAACAGGTAACTCGAGAAAAGAGAGCCAAGATCCCCTTATAATTTGCTTCCTCCAGTAAGTGACTAAGTGCCCATCAGCCACTAGATACTCCTCGTTATATATGTTGGTATGTGAACACTGAACAGTCGTTGTACGAACGAATTTTTCATAAAGACATATATTATATATATCAACCATAATGTAATAGAAAGGGTTGAAACAACTAGAAACTTTCACCAAATCGTTCAAATTTGCACTGCTCATTTAAATTTGATGACACTTTATGAGATATTGAAACACGATTAATTTCCAACCATATTCCTTTAAAAAAAAAAAAAACAGTTGAAGTGTAGGAAGACAGTATTTACCTGTATTATTAACCTTATTAATTAGCTACCATATATATCATGTTTTTTTTTTTTTTAGTAAATTAGAAAAATCTCTTTCAAATTCATATTTTCTACCCTAAAACTCATGTCATTATTTTTTCGTGTGATAACCCCTTTGACCACTTGCCAACTCATTATTCTTTCTATTTTAAGATTCTTTAATAAGTATTTCTTAAATTTTTGACTTTGTAAATTCCTTATATGTCCTCAATCCTATTTAAGACGTTTTTTTCTTGGTTGACATTTTATTTTGGCTAAAAAACGTTTTTTGTCTCTGTACTATGGATGAGTCGCACTTTGATCTTCGTCATTTCAATTTGAATTTTTTAGGGATTGTGTTTCCATTAATGTCGCAATCATGTCCAATCCGTTAAGACATTCGAAAAAAATGTCCAACAATGAATCATTAGCATTTAAAACACAAAAAATTGTGAAGAGTAAATACATATGTTACCAAAAATAAAAGGCAAAAAGACGTTTTTTGTCCCTGTACTATGATCTTTTTGAATTATATTAATAATTATAAACATATATACAAATAATTCTCCTAAATAAATAATGGACCTAAAAAAACACTCTCCACGGCGCCAAAAACTTATTGTAAAATTTTGTTTGTTTATTTTTACTCGCAAGTATACAAGCCTCGTAGTAAGGGTCATATATTTAACGAAGTCAAATCGATCCCCTAGGAGTGTTGTAAAATGGAGACACTAATTTAGAACTTTAGTTAATATTTATCCCTAACCTAGCTTTGAAGATTTTTAAGATTTTATAAAAGAAACTAAATAACAACTAAATAGTAAATAAAATGGTAAATATAGATGTAAGGATCTAGAAATTGGTTTGGAACCAAGGTCTAAGGTTCCACACCACCATGTAATTAACGATTTCTAGTCAAAATCTAGCAATTTCCCAAAGAAACGATTTCTAGTCTTAGGTACCTAAGACTCAACTTGATGTCCTCACCAAAGGTATTTATATTTTAAGCACAAAAGAAATGATTTTTTTATAGTATATCTTGTTTTTGCTTAAGAGTACAAACTCTAAGTATCAATATCCCAAGTGAAACCAAATTTAAGTAACAACTAAGGATTAAAGAAATTTGCATTAAAACTTTAACAACCAAGCATAGATGTTGAAAAGAGGCTTATAACTACCCATGATACATGGCATCATGGGTGAAAGTTTGCTCTTTCCTCAATTTATAAACAAGATCTATAAGACTTGTATGTAGGGGTCGGCAATGGGCAGGGCCGAGCCAGCCCAGTCCTAGTCTTTCAAGCTTGGGCTTGAATCAGAGAAGCCCAATAGGGCTTTCGGGCCAGGTCGGGCTGGGCCTTAATACAAAAGTCTGAGGTCCACCCGTCGGGCTCGGGGCTTGCGAGCTTGGAAGGCCGGGCAAGTCTAGGCCTAAACGGGCAGCCCAAAATGGGCCCTTTTGGCTTCTTTTTGGTGTTCATTACTTGAACACCAAACACAACTTGCCTAATTTAACTTTGACTAATTTGAAGTGTCACAAGTCACAACACATAATTTGATAATTATAAACATAGAGAGAAATGCATCACTATAGAATGTGTACATCTCAACTAGTTTGACACCTACACACCTATTTATCACTTGCATTTCACATGTACATCTCAACTAAGTTGGCACATACACAACCCTCAAAACTGAAAAATTTTATTGATGTAATTCTAATAATAGTAATATTATGGTGCTTAACTCCTTATGGAGTTTACAAATTACAAACCAAGAAAATAAATTACCAAACTGAAAAAATAAGTTACAAACCCAAAATTAAAAAAATTACAAAGTGACTCTAGACTCTAGATTGATGATGTAGCAAGAAAAAGGGTCTCTTCTTCTCCTTTAACAACAAATTTAGGTCTTCATAACTTGATGTTCATTAGATCCTCGTCTCAATCCTCCTCTGAGTAGCCTCTTGCATTCTTGCTTCAGCTAAGTACCAATCTTTGACACATATTAGCGCTTCTATGGTGTTCGGATTCAAGCTAGCTGTGACGCCCCGAAATTGGGAACACCACAGCGGCACCCGTCTTAAAGATCTTGAGACTATAATACCCCTTACCCCGAGTATTATACTCCCAAGCTCTCTAAAACGAGTTAAGCCCTTTTTATTGAAGAACCCGGGTTGGATCAGAGTAGTAAAAATACAACGGAAGAAATTACTGAAAATGCCTCATATTATAAATAACAGTAAAGAGTACCAACCCGTGAGGGTTATGTGTTTCAAATACACTAACCCTAATGCTACATAATAAAACAGTAGATAAACAGATATGTCAGGATAGTCCAACCCACGCCAGAGTGATTCAGTCTTCAATAAAGTGGTGCAACAAATTGGACTCATGGATAGCCATTGGGATATGCCACCTACGAGGATGAAAGAGAAACACCACCACGGATCCAAAGAAAGGATCTAAACCAGATAGCAAGACTGAAACTGACAAGCTGCAAGTGCCACACCCACGACCTCAATCTTGGTTTCCAACAACTGGATTATCTGCACTCACAAGAGTACAGTAGGGGGTAAGCGTCACATACGTTCATTGCTTCCCCTTGAGGGAAAATCCTGGTTAGGTTTGAAACAATATTCGAAAATATAGGATTTCAAGGAAAACAGTTTAAAAGCAATGCACACCCAAAAACAGGGTATCAATATCAATAATATTGTAACCAAAGCCAGTAATGATAAAGATAGTTATGCCAATAATCAGTGAGTAAAGCCTTTGCATGCTCATACATCTTTTTCAGTGAAAATCCTTCCTGTCACGTGACATAGTTCAGAAACATACCTGCGACCGATCACATACAGGCCAACCACCAGTATCGGAAATTCAACCACCACCTCGATACTGTGGTGAGAGTATCCATTTACCTGGTAATACCACATTGGTTAGCCTCCCCAGAAGGACATTCGACTAACCAGTCCGTACTTACCCCTCCGGAGGTTTAGGGGATCGAAACCCAAGGTCACAACACGTGCCCGTTACTCTCAGGTCGTCCAAGGTATCACACAGAAAATCACACAAATATGCCATACAAAAATCATGCACATTCTCTGTGAAAGACATTTTCATATACATATAGTACGAAAATAGGCAGGAAATCCAATAACCGGGATATGGTACCTTCCCCCTACCTGCTTTACCAAAGTGTGTCCCTTGCCTGATCCCTTTCCTGTGTCTGGGTCCCACTTGTACCTGTTGGGAAACTGGAGATCCGAATCCGACGATAGCTATTAGGAACGTACTAAACGTACTCTCGACCTTGTCTGTTAAGACCAGGTAAAATTTAGAGGTTTGGCACTAGCGTAACTTGCTAGGCTTCTCTAAATTCTTGATCCGGCATGACCCTGCTCCCCGAGGCAGACAGTCATGTCAGACCGTGTGGTTTCTAAGTTTATTTTAATTTATTGTCGAGGAGGTTGATCAGATATGAACCTTACAACGTGACCAGGTCAGTGCATGGGGAAACTGAGGGAGCTCTGGCTCAGTACCCAACGCTTGTATGCTCATGGACTGACCTTAGTCATCACGTTATTTGGTTACCACTGATATGGCCTCAATATTTATTAAGTTCATTTAATAACAACAGTTAAACGGCGTTTCGTCTATAACCACCACTTAAACAACAGCAAATTAAATAAGCTGGGTTAAGGGTATACCTGTTGAAGACTTCCCACGAGCAGAGTCTCGGTACTACTAGACTTGCTAAATAATAAGATTAAAATAGCCTAATTAACAAGAGATTTATTTAACAAAATTTTAGCAGAAATTCGACAGGGATCAAGAAATTACCTATGGAGCTTAGAAATGATTTTTTTAAAACTTCATCAAAACATAGCCTTCACACTACTAGAATTGAAGAGCTCGTCGCCACGATCGCGTAGGCGAAATCGGATCGTCGATCGGAGCTCCAGAACTCAAGATAAACTCAAAACAAGATTGAAGAAGAGAGAGAAAAGAGGAGAGAGGAGAGAGAAGCTCTCTCTTGGGAAGCGTGCGGCTGAAATGGGATGAAAATCAGCTGGGGGTGCGTTGCTATTTATAGGAAGAGTGAGTGAGTCAACTCGGTTGACTCATCCGAGTTGACTGGGTTGACTCAAGTCAACCGTCATAACTTTGACCAATGAGAAATTGACACGTGGCGAAGGCTTTGACACTTGGCTGCACATGCAGCCATCAGATCTTGCTGCCATGCATCGTTGGACGCTCCAGATCGTGCCACGTGGCGCGATCTGGTGTTTTTCCTATTTTATTTTCTTTTTCCTATATTTCCCAACTTAAAAAATTAATTAAAAATAGCTCGGGACTCAGAAAAATACCCCGAAAAATACTACGGACTCGTATCGACTAGTACTAATTAACTATGAGGTCAAATTACCAATTTGCCCTTTAGAAAAATTTCGAAAATTTCAAGCTCCACAAACTAAGATAAAATGCTTTTAAAAATGAAATTTTGGGAAATTCATAAAATAATCTCCCGGACTCGGAATAATACGAGACTTGCTCCGTTGGGTTCGTGAGTAAAAGTACCACCTTCTAAAGGTCTAACTTGGGTCAAAACTCTAGTCAAAGTTGGTCAAACAATTAAAGCTTAAGGTGAAAAATACGATTTTCCGCCAAACAATTTCTAGAAAAATTCTAGAAATTAAAGAAAAATTCCAAAATAAATTTGGAAAATTTTGGGTCTCACACTAGCCCTTTTCTTCGATACCACTCTACCACCTACAATAAAAGAAGCTTCAGATGAAACAATTGAAGCTGGAACAAATAGCAAATCACGAGCCATGATGGGAAGCACAAGATACTGTGTATCATGTGATTTCCACCATCCCAAAACAGAAAATGCAGTTTCATCAACATCATCTAAAACTGGTGCATCAAGATAGTATTGCAAATCAGAAGTAGAACAAACAGAGGATTGAACCTTTACCTTTTTCAAGGCTTTCATAGCACTGTTTTGAAAAGTAGGAATAAAAATTGGTAAAAAACTACTACCAGAAACAGTACTGTGAGAATTAGTTGTGGTTTCAGTAGAGTTTCGTGAAGATACAGCAGGCACATTAGACTTGTAATGGTCATACAATTTAAACATAGAAGACTTAATGTCATCTACCTTTACCTTAATGTCATCTTCATCACAACCAATAACATTTAACCATTCACTAATTGCCCAAATTTTGAACATAGGATCCATAACAGTAGTAAAACAAAACAGTTTAGGGAAAGTTGCCCAATATTTATCATATTTACTTTTCATAACAACCATAGCAGTTCTAAATGCATCAACATGAGCATATGATTGAAATGCACAATGAATATCAGTAGAACATGTTAGCACACAACTAGAAGTAGGATAATACACACCAGATACAATTTTTGTTGAAGAATAAAAAGTCTTTAAAAAATCACAAACACACTGAGCAACAAGCCAATCATGTTCAGTTGGAATCGGGAAAGTAGAACTTCCAGTTGATTGATTTATTGTTTGAACATATCTATGCAAGGCAGCTTTATATTGAATGACTACTTCTAACAATGCAATGTGGAATTCCACCTATGAGGAACATCATTGTCTATGTTTCTTCTATCCAAACAAACATCAACACAACCTTTTTTTCAAATTTCATGTCTCTTATTTGAAGAATTCAAACTACGCACAATTGCAACAATTTTATTAATAGAAGGACCTCAAATAGCCAGACCATCTTGCACAATCATGTTCATAACATGAGCACAACAACGCACATGAAACATTTGTCTAGGCACATAATCAATCATAAGATATAAAGGCAGCAAGTCAGCAACCACTTAATTATTTGAAGAATTATCTAGTATAATTGAAAAAAATTTATTGTGGATACACCAAGAGTTGAGTTCCTCATGTATATGAGTTAAAATTGACTGTCTACTGTGTGGATACTCAATCATTTAAAACAAATAATCTTTTTATTTAAATTCTAGTCGGCATCAATGAAGTGAGCAGTTAGTGACATAAAACCAATTTTTTGTCTAGAAGACCAAACATCAGAAGTCAAACAAATTATGCCTTCATATATTTCAAAATAAGACAACAACTGAGATTTTCTTTCAACAAACAGTTTCATAACATCCCTTTTACAAGTTGTGGCAGAAATGCTCTTATATTGTGGAGTAAAGTCTCTTTGAATCATTCCTTTAAAATCATGTTTTTCCACAAAGGTAAAAGGTAATTTTGCCCTAACTATAAAATCAACAACTTTTTTTCGAGCATTTTTCTCTTTGTAAACAAAATTTGACAAATTACCAGTAGTATTTGATTGTAAAAGCATTTGATTGCCAATATTAACATTTTGGCTTTCAAGATGTTTCTTAATTTGACGAGCTAAATTAGTAGTACCATTGAAGAACTATCATCTAACTTTCTTCCGCATATTGCACTTTTGTAACAGATTTACCATTTTCAATTTCAACAACTTTTTCAAAACAGTTTCATACTTCACTTCTACTACTTTTAGGAACAGAACTAGAGTGAGGTGTGGATGGGGAGGAACCAATGGATTCAGGGATTTCATTTATACTAGACTCGGGCTAAGTAGACATCCTAACACAAGTCCTAAATCAACAAATCAAAGTCACACAGTAGAGTAACCAAATCAAAGTAACAGAGTAACAAAAAAAAAAACTATCAAAATCACAAATCAAAGTAATGGAGTACCAGAATTTTACAAATCAAATTAAATTTGCCACTCACATAGCAGCACCACCAGCACCAGTACAAGAGGCCAACTTCTACACAGGACAACTTCACCACAAGTTGACACCCACAACAGAAAAAACACAGTTAGCACACAACACAGTTAGCATCATCACACAGAGGGAGGCCATGGTGCTTGGACTAACACAAAGAGGGAGGCAAACTGACAGAGCGCTTGCGGCAGAGTCACTGGTGCGAAGGTGGCGTTGTAGTGGTGCTCGGACTATCTGAACGATAGTACAAAGCCTATATCAACTATCCGATTGTAGCTCAGATCTCGATCTAATAATTAATTGATCGGATCGGGTCCGATCGATCGAAGTTGTGTTTGTTTGGTAGTGTTTTGATGGTGAATGGATGATGATGGTGAGCCGATGAGGTGGGGGTGGGTGGCTTTCTTTTTGGAGAGAGGTTGGGTTCGGTTTTGGACTTTGGGGTTTGGATGTTGAATGAAGACTGAGACTGAGACTGAGACTGAAAGGGATTGAGAGAGATTGAGAGTTGAGACAGAGAGTCTTGAGCAAGGAGGCAGAGAGAGTCTGAGACTCTGAGTAAGAGTTAGGGTCTGTGTGTCTCTCACACAATTAGGCTTAAATACTTTGTTAATATTTTATTAATTTAGGGTATTTTGGGTTTGGAGTTTGGACTCGGGTTTGGATTTTTTATATAATTTTTATATAGTTTATAATTTAGGGCTGGGTAAAAATACCGAAATATCGAAAAATACCGATACCGTACCGATTTTATATCGAAAAATACCGATACCGAAAATACCGATGAATTCGGTAACGGTACTGGTTTACAAAACCCGATGCCGACGGTATACCGATACCGATCGTATATTGAAAAAGTATAATTAAAATAATTCATTTCTAATTTTCTATAATTTATATCAATATGATATAATATTAGTAATTTAGTATATTGTATAATATGATATAATATAGTAAAATATGGTATAATATGATATAAGATATTAATATCAATATGAACTATGGAGTTATGGACTATTTATGATTTATGTAATGACCTCAATCATAAATGTATAATATGGTATAATATATTATTATTAGTATATGGTATTAGCCATTTAGCCTAACGGCCCTATTAGGTATATGACCTATACCATACACCCTAAAGTTTAGAAGATGATATAAATTAAAAAACATGTAAACTATTAAGTTATTGACTATATACTATAAATTATAAAAAATATATGTAATAAAAATATAAAACTCTAAACTCCAAAGTCCAAACCCCAATTGAAATTTGAAACCCCAAAATACCCTAAACCCTAAACCCCAAAATCCAAACCCTAAACGAAATCCCAAAATACCTTATTTATTCATATACAAAATAAAACTTTATTTTTATTATTTTTTCTTTTCCTTTCCCCCTAACCCACGTGCCCCCCCCCCTTTTCTTCTTTCTTTCTTTTCTTTTTCTTCTTCTCTCTCCTCCCACCCGTGTCTCTTCTTTTATTTTCTTCTTTTCTCTTCTCTTCTCTTCTTTTCCCACCGAACCCACCCCTAGTTTATATAATGTATTAATAATTTAATATATAAGGAATTTCAAGTTTTGTATTAAATATTTAAATTTATTATTTGGGATTTGAATTGTTTTAAAAGTATTATTTGGGGCTTGGTGTTTTGGATTTGAGGTTTAGTGAGTGTTTGGAGTTTAGAGTTTTTATTACATATGTTTTATAAACATACGATGCAATTGTATTTCCAATGAACCATTATTCTCCACTCAAAGATCATCCCTATAAAAAATTAGCTCAATCGAATTTGAGATGAGAAGTGAGCATACACCCTAGTTAAAGGAGGTGAGCAAAATTGCTCGTTTAATATAGTTGAAGAGATTTATGGTTTATGATTTAAAATTTATAATATTTTCAAAGGCTTATGTTTTTTCTTGCGCTTTTGCACAACTTGCACAATTTTTATTATTTTATTTAGTGTTCCAACGTCAACATTGATGTGAATTTGTTCTAGAACTACAACCATTTATCCATTTGAGTATTTTAAAATGTTGTGAGACAATGTAAGTAACAAAACCATTTCTAAAATTCTAATAAAATGGCTACAAGTAGGGCTGCCCATCAGTCGGTTCGGATCGGTATTGGGGCTTATCAAACCAAAACCAAAAAAATCGGTATTTTTTTATTTCGGTATTTTTCGGTTCGGTAATTTTCGGTAAACTTCCGTTTTCGGTTCGATTTCGGTAATTTTGGTATCGGATACTTTTGGTTTATTTTCGATTTACTTCGGTATATCTTCGGTTCATTTTCAGTTTACTTCAATATATCTTCGGTTCATTTTCGATTTAATTATAATAATACTAATTATTATATACCAATATAATAAATTAAAATTTAATCAAATATAATGCATAAAATATAATATTTGATGAATATATATTTGCACGAGTAGTATTGGTAATTTAGTATTGTACTAGTATTAATTGCAATAATATTAATATTAGTAATAATATATAGGGTTTTTTTTTCATATTTAGTACCTAAACTTTAACCATTGTCTTAATGTGGTACTTAAAATTTTATTTGACCCAATTGAGTACCTAAACTTTTATTTTGTGTCTAATAGATACCCATGTGAATTTCTGTTAAAATTGTTAACAGAAGTTAGGGACAATATGGTCACTTCAAAAAAATTATATTTTAATTATAATTTTTTGTTTTTTTTGTTTGTTGTGTTTTTTTTTTTTATAATTTTAAACATATAAAGAAAATAATTAAAATATAATTTTTTTTAGTAACTATATTGCCCCTAACTTTTGTTGACAATTTTAACAGAAATTCATTTTGGTACCTATTAGACAGAAAATAAAAGTTTGGGTACTCAATTGAGACAAATAAAAGTTAAGGTACCACATTAAAACAAGGGTCAAAATTTAGGTACTAAATATGAAAAAAAAAAAAAAAAAAAAACCCTAATATATACCAGTATAATTAGTTTAATAATATATATTAGTACATATTCTATTAATTTATATGTATATATACCGATAAATATGAGTGTATATATATATATATGCATCACTTACCTAAAGATGAGATTCTTATTTTCCTAAAAGTAATAACATTTTCTTTATTAGAGAATGACTCTATATCTTAACTCACACTTTTGATAATATTAATATGATAACATTATACAATTATATTTTCTTATAGTTGTTTAAGATATTAGAAGTTTAATATTTATTGTACAACTAACATAATAGTATTATATAAGCATATATAAATAAATTTTGGTAATAATCGATTCGGTTTTTTTTTCAGTAATAATTTTTTGTAATTGGTCGGTTTACCAATATTTTTCGGTTTTTACCAAAACCAAACTAACTTTTTTCGATTTTTGAATTGTGAAAATTGGTTTACCAAACCAAAAAAATTCTATCGGTAGTCAATCAATTCAGTAAAAACCAAACCAAAGAGGAACCCTAGCTACAAGTAAAAAATTTCAAAGCGCTATTTTCTATTCAGGTGGGTAAAATTTGGCTTAGCATACTATAAAGAATATGTCAGATCCAGTGGTGACAAATTTCCTTGCTAAGAAAATGATAGAAACTAGATATTATTAACAATTAATAATCAGATAGAAACTCCACAGCTTGGGACACACCCCAGATACACACATAGCATCCCTCCAAAGTCCAAAGTCCAAACCCCAAAACAACTACAAATCGCCCCCCTCCAATCTCAACATCCTCAGCACAGCATTTCATTTTCCATTCCCAGCTGGGTCTCAGTTAACTAAGAAAATGAGAAAAACCAGACCCATTTTCATGCTTGTGCTTGATCACCAGCCAACAACAACAACACCATGGATGATGATCTGTATGATGCTGCAGGAGTCTTCCTTGGAGTCGTCGCCATAATCATTCTCATCTTCATCGTCTCTTGCTGTAATCGGAGGCAATCCCCAGTCGACCCATCTGACCTCGAAGTACCCAGCTCTGCAACAATCGAACAGGGTCTTGATGAATCCACAATCAGAAGCTACCCAAAGTTGCTTTACTCAGAAGCCAAGGCTACATCAAGCCCATGTTCTTGTTGCTGCATATGCTTGGGGGATTTTGAGGACAGAGATGTGTTGAGATCTGTGCCTAATTGTGGTCATTTCTTTCACCAAATGTGTGTGGACAAGTGGTTGCAGCTGCATCCCACTTGCCCAATTTGCAGAAACTCGCTCTTGATGACTACTTCTGTGGCTGAGGTATAGCAAATCATGTGTTATTATTGTGAATCTAAACCATACAACTCAATCCAAAATTCACTTAATCAATCTTGGGATTGGTGAGTTGGGTCATGAACTCATGATAAGTTAGCTGCAATTCAAATTCAGTACCCATGTATCATTTGTAAACTTGTTTTTTCTTTTCTTTCCTTATTTTGGAATGAGTTAAATGCACCATTGGTCCATTAATTTTAACATTTTTCCCAAGTTGGTCCACAATTTATTTTTTGTCTCAGTACAACCCAGTTATTAATTAACTTGGCCCAATATAGTCCATTCCGTCAATTTTGTGTTAACGCCTGTCTATTTTCATTACGTGCCGCACACGTGTTCGTTTGTTGAGGGCAAACGAGTAATTTCCCGGGGATAGATTCAATAAATTTTTAATTCTATTTAAAATTTAAAAATCTGAATCTGATTTCATTTTTTTTTAATCACTCCCTTTGTCTTCCCAAAATCCATTTGCAGTAAACCCAAATTCTTCTTGTTGTTTGATCACACCCATAGCCATTTCTTTTCCCTTTTTCTTCTTCTTCCCTGATCACACCCATAACCATTATTTTTTCACCTTCTTTCTTATTCTACAACTTCCCATGATCTTCATTCATGCCCAGCTATAAAAATAATTGAAAAAATAAAATAAAATAAAAGAAGAACAAGAAGCCCAGGTTCCACCCACAACCCGTAGCCCCTCCTCCCTCCCCACCATCTCCACCCTCTCCTGCAGAAAACAAAAAAAAAATGGAAAAAAAGAATAGGAAAAAAAAACAATAGAAAAAATCAAACCCACCATCATCTCCCCTCTCCAACCCGTGCCCAGCCCATATCCACCACCCACAACCTCTATCCACCATCGGCAACTCACCCACCCTCCACCCTCTCCTCCCTCTCACTGACCTTCTGCCCGGCCCCACCACTACACTTGGCCAGTGACCCCCTCTTCCCCTCTCCTATTCTCTCTCTCTCTCTCTCTCTCTCTCTCTCTCTCTCTCTCTCTCTCTCTATTTTCCCCTATCTCTGAATGTGCAAACCCAGCTTCGTCTTCTTCATTTGCAGCCAAATCCATTTTCGATATGCCTTTTTTTCGAGCGTCGACTTCACCCCATCTCGATCTGCCTCTACTTCCGCCATTGGAGCCTCGGGCGACGACAATAGGAGCTTCTACTTCCGCCATTGGAGATGATAAAATGAGGTTGAGGGAGGGAAGAGGGGTGGCTGGGGTATGGGGGTTTGGCCGGGGATTTACGATGGGTTTGGTTTCTTTGTTTTTTGGTTTTTTACTTTTGGGTCTCGGCCGAATTCTTCAATTGCGGTGATTTTCTGGGTGATCCAAGCCCATGGGGAGAGAGAGAAGGAAGAGAGGAAAAAGATGGTGGTCTCAGTTTGGCCTGGTTCACTGGCGATCACCGCCGGGCTGGGAAATCTGAGAGAGTGTGAGGTCGGGGAGAGAGAAAGAGAGAAAGTGAGAGGGAAGACAGAGGGAGTGATTAAAAAAAAATGAAATCAGATTCTGATTTTTAAATTTTAAATAGAATTAAAAATTTATTGAATCTATCCCCCGTGAAATTACTCGTTTGCCCTCAACAAACGAACACGTGTGCGGCACGTGATGAAATTAGACGGGCGTTAACACAAAATTGACGGAATGGACTATGTTGGGCCAAGTTAATTAATAACTGGGTTGTATTGAGACAAAAAATAAATCGTGGACCAACTTGGAAAAAGTGTTAAAATTAGTGGACCAATGGTGCATTTAACTCTTTTGGAATAGTCTATTAAGGCATTGATGAAGAATTGACTTGGCAATTAAGGCACTTTTTAATCATCAACTTTGTTAGAAAATAGATGGAATGTATTAGTGTATATAGAGTAGGAAGTTATTGTCTTATGGTTGTGTGGGTCGGGTAGGAGTTTTGAAATTATAGGTTGATAGGGTAGATAATAATGGAGAATGTTTTTTCTTGGAAACAGAGGAGTTGATAGGAATAGAGGAGGTATAGAAGGATGACTTTGTAGTAGTGGATATGTAGGATACTTAGAACACTTTTTATTTTATTACATACACAATATAGTACAAGCCTCTATATACAGTGGCGGCTCAATAAAAAGTGAGGCCTAAGGAGAAACTACACAGAGGCTTCCAAATATATTATTCAAAAAATCAGCCTTTAGGCTTGCTTTTTTTAGTTTTAGACCAGAGATATTACAAAGAATGAGAGAAAATGAAAAAAACAAGTAGATCACAATGTACAAATGAAATATATGTGAGATGTGCCCGAAAATAATTCATGAAACACTTTTTTTTAGTGGAAAGCCTAAGGGAATAAAAAAATCAAAAGTCTCACTAACAAATAATGAAGAATCTCACACCTAAACATTAAATAAGAAAGTAGAAAACCTCCTTAAAAATTCTGAGACCTAATTGGCTAATTATAAATATTTTAAGTTTTTTTTTTTAATAGTGTGTCAAATAAGGCCTCCTTCAACATGAGGCCCTAGGCACAAGCCTTGCTTGCCTTATGCTTGAGCCGGCACTGTCTATATATATAGACCTCATCCACTGACATGCCCATTAGACTTGGGCTTTTTCTAGCCACATATTTATCAAACATTCTAGAATATACTACAATGTTTTTGACTTCTCTAAAACAATCTAACATAGGCTTAATTGTTAGAGACTTTAGACTCTAGAAATTTCTATACCATTTTAGATATAGCTAGCTTCTAGATTTTTCTATCATCTAGAATTATTTAGATTTCTCTCTACTACTCTAGAATTGTGTCAATGTGCATTAATTTTAACACTCCTCCTTAATGCACATTTGTGATACTCCAAGCATGCTTCGTATCATTTCAAATCTTGGTCTTGAAAGTGCCTTGGTGAAAATGTCTGCTATTTGCTCCTCCCGTCTTGCAATACTTGAGTTTTATCTCCTTGTTTGCTGAGATTTCACGTAGAAAGTGATGCTTGATGGCAATGTGTTTTGTCCTGCTATGAAACACTGGATTTTTTGTCATTGCTATAGCAGACTTGTTGTCACAAAATATTTTAGTAGCTTCATTTTGTTGTTCTCCCATGTCTTCAAATATTCTTCTCAGCCATATAGCTTGGCATGCTAAACTTGACGCTGACACATACTCCGCTTCGGCTGATGATTGTGTCACTGTCTCTTGTTTTCTTGAAGACCATGAGAATATGCCAGACCCAATTGTGAATGCATAGCCTGATGTACTTTTGAAGTCGTCCGCTCCAGCCTAGTCGCTATCTGTGAATTCGAATAGCCTTGTATCTGTAGAAGGTCTATATCATATGTCAAAGTCAATAGTTCTTTGCAAGTACCTTAATATTTTTTTTGCTGCTCCATAATGTATCTGACTTGGAGTTTGCATAAACCTTGAAAGTAGGCTGATCGCGTACATAATGTCTGGTCGAGTTGTTGTTAGATAAAGTAGGCTTCCAATGAGACTTTTGTACTTTGATGCTTCCGCTTTTCCGGATCCATCGTTATTTCTTAGCTTTTCATTAGTGATGAGCGGTGTAACCACGGTCTTGCACCCATACATCTTGAACTTCTTCAAGAGATTTTCAGTATACTTCTTTTGACATACGAAGATTCTATTTTCTTCTTGGCTTATCTCAATGCCAAGAAAATAGTGCAATTTATCGAGGTCACTCATCTCAAATGTCTTCATCATATCTTCTTTAAATTCTTGAATTAATTTTTCATTATCTCCTGTATAGATAAGATCATCAACATATAGAGAGACAATAAGAATGGAGTTACCTTGAGTTTTGGTGTAGAGTGTTGGCTCGCTTTTGCTTCTCTTGAATCCAGCATTGATGAAGTTTTTGTCGATGCGGCTGTTCCACGCTCTTGGTGCTTGTTTAAGTCCATATAAGGCTTTCTTTAGTCTTAGGACTTTGTCTTCTCCTCCTTCCTCGATGAATCCTTGTGGTTGCTTCACATAGATTTCTTCTTCGAGCTCTCCATTTAGAAATGCTGATTTTACATCCAATTGGTAGAGTTTCCACTTCTTTTGAGTTGCAAGAGCTATAAGTGCTCTTATTGTATCAAGTCTTGCCACTGGCGCAAAAGTTTTATTATAGTCTATTCCTGGCTGTTGTCAGTAGCCTTTAGCTACTAATCTTGCTTTATGTTTTTGTATTGAGCCATCAGGATTAATTTTGGTCTTATAGACCCATTTCACGCCAATGATTTCTTTATTTGGTGGGCATTCTACAAGCTCCCATCTTTCATTTTTCTTAATTGTTTTAATTTCTTCTTCCATAGCCTTCCTCCATACTTCTTGTTTTACTGCAACTTCAAAACTTTCAGATTCTAAAGTTATGAAGTTGCATGTTTCGTATATATCTCTGAGTGATTTTCCTCTTCTAGGTGATGACTCAAAGGAAGATTCATCTTCTATTGATGGAGGAGTTAAAGAAGATGCAGGAGGCGTACCTGGTGTTTCTAAAATCTCTCTTAATTTCATGTGTGTCTTCTTCAGGCTGTTGTGTAAGGGTTTTCTCTGGTTCTCTTGACAGGACAACACCTTTCTTCTCTATTTTTCCTTCATCCCAATTCCAGGATGCAGATTCATTGAACTCAACATCTCGGCTGATCACGAGCTTCTTGGTTCTTGATTGTAGACGCGATAGCGTTTAGATTTGGAACTGTATCCCATAAATATGCCAATTTATGATTTTTCTTCTAGCTTATGTCTTTTTGGAGCTGGAATGTGCACATAGCATACACATCCAAAGACTTTGAGATGCTTTGCTGATAGCTTCTGGTTACTCCACACCTCAATAGGAGTCTTGTCTTGTAGAGCTTTTGTTGGACATCTATTTAGCAAGTATACTGCTATGTATACTGCTTCTGCCCAAAATATCTTTGGTAGTCCTTTTTTCAAATAGCATTGATCTAGCCATCTCCATTATAATTCTATTTTTCCTTTCCGAGACTCCATTTTGTTCAGGAGCATAGCCCACTGTCAATTGGTGCTCTACTCCTTCATCTTCACAGAACTTGTTGAATTCTTTTGAGGTGTACTCTTTACCTCTATCGCTTCAAAGAGCTTTGATGTATTGTCCACTTTGTTTTTGAGGTGAATTCTTTTGAGGTGTACTCTTTACCTCTATCGCTTCAAAGAGTTTTGATGTATTGTCCACTTTGTTTTTCAACATGAGCCTTGAACTTCTTAAAGACTTCGAAGATTTCTGATCTTTCACGTAGAAAATAAACCCATGTCATTCTAGAATAGTCATCAATGAAAAGAATGAAGTACCTGCTTTGATCGAGAGATGAGGTCTTCATTGGTCCACAGACGTCTGTATGCACGAGCTCCAACAAGGCTTTTGCTCTCCAAGCCTTTCCAGATGGAAATGCTTGTCGATGTTGTTTGCCAAGTTGACAGCCTTTGCAAACATCACCACTCTCCTTTATGCTTGGCAGATCTCTCATCATATTTTTCTGGTAAAGTAATTGTAGTCCATGAAAGTTGAAGTGGCTAAATCTTTTTATGTCAAAGCCATGAATCTTCTAGTTCTACTTTCATGGCCATATTTTTGACATATTGCCAATGGATGGGGAAATTTCTATTTTTCATGCTTACTTTAGCTATAATATGATTTTTATCTTTTTTGTCATATATTGTGCAGGAGTCTCTAGAAAAGTGTAGAGAGTATCTATTTTCAATCATTTGGCCAATACTCAATAGATTATGCTCCAAGCTAGGAACTAAAAGAACATCATGAATTAATTTAGTTCCTTTGTTTGTATGGATAGAGATCGTACATTTTCCTTTCGTCTCCACTAATGCGCCATTTCCCAATTTAACTTGAGATTTTATGGATGTATCTATTTCGGAGAAGATGCTTTCGTCTCCTGTCATGTGGTTGCTGCAGCCACTGTCGATGTACCATTTCCTGTTGTTCACCTCAGTTGCTGCTTGACAAGCATAGAAAAGCTCTTCATCCTGCTCTTTTTCTTCTGTATAATTGGCTTGATAATTCTTCTTAAGCCGACAGTCTTTTTCCACATGTCCAAACTTTTTGCAGTTTCAGCATTTTGGTTTTCCTCAAAACCAACAATCTTTTTCTAGGTGGCTTGTCTTTTTACATGTTCCACATAGAGGTAAGTTTTTCTTCTCATTGTTTTCATTTTTATTTTCTCAATTATTGGGTTTATCTCCTCCTCTAGGATTTTCTTTTGATTTCCAATTTCCTCTAGATTTCTGAGACCTTAAATTGACTTTTGACTGGAAGGCACTTTCTAGTGAACTTTCATTTCGCCTACTTAGTCTTTGTTCATATGCTTCTAGAGAACCCATTAGTTTTGTCACTGAAAGAGCCGTTATATCTTTTGACTCTTCAATGACAGTGACTATAGGGTCATATTTATCAGTAAGACTAATAAGTATTTTTTCTACAATTTTTGTATCAGTTATCTTTTCACCATAAACTCTCAATTGATTTGCTATTTAATTTACTTTGGAATAGTAATCTTTAGCGGTCTCAGAATCTTTCATTTTAAGATTTTCTAAATCTCTCTTTAGAGTTTGTAGTTTGACACTACGTACCTTTTCATTTCCTTGAAACTCTTCTTTCAAAGTATCCCAAGCCTCCTTTGAAATGGTAGCTCCCATGATCCTTGGAAATATCGTGTCATCCAAAGTTTGTTGTAGAGCGTAAAGAGCCTTTGCATCTCTATGCTCATCCTTCTTTGCCTGCTTTCGTCGCTCAGCGGTGGGTCTTTCTGGAACAGAGAACCCACTAGTAACAATGTCCCATAAGTCTTGAGACAAAATAGGTTCTCATCTTGATGTTCCAAAAATTATAGTTTTCACCAGAAAATATTGGAAGAGGGACAGAGTTTTGGTTAAAGTTATTAGACATGGTGGTAAATTAGGATGACCCTATGCCCAATAAGAAGCTCTGATACCACTGTCAGAAAATAGATGGAATGTATTAGTGTATATATAATAGGAAGTTATTGTCTTATGGTTATGTGGGTCGGGTAGGAGTTTTGAAATTATAGGGTGATAGGGTACGTAGATATAATAATGGAGAGTGTTTTTTCTTGGAAACAGAGGAGTTGATAGGAATAGAGGAGGTATAGAAGGATGACTTTGTTGTAGTGGATATGTAGGATACTTAGAACACTTTTTATTTGTATTACATGCACAATATAGTACAAGCCTCTATATATAGACCTCATCCACCGACATGCCCATTCGACTTGGGCTTTTTCTAGCCACATATTTATCAAACATTCTAGAATATACTACAATGTTTTGGACTTCTCTAAAACAATCTAACATAGGCTTAATTGTTAGAGACTTTAGACTCTAGAAATTTCTATACCATTTTAGATATAGCTAGCCTCTAGATTTTTCTATCATCTAGAATTATTTAGATTTCTCTCTACTACTCTAGAATTGTGTAAATGTGTATTAATTTTAACAAACTTACATCTCTCTTGTTCTTGTCAAAAACTCCTCAACCCCAATGTAGATTCGACTGATATTTCATGATTATGCGCAATTGATTTATTTTATTTTTTATTATATTGAAGGAACCAAATCAATCACATTGATTGAATCATGTGCATTTTTTAACTGAGTGACCAATCTCATTTGGATTTTTTTTTTTTTTTTAACGAGAACCTAAGTTGAAAACTAATTTGACTATTTGCATGTTATCCATTCAGAATGATATAAAAGTTTATTTAAGTACTCTTTTGTGGGTTTATGAAAATTGAAAAAGAAAGAAAAGTTATTAAAATGAGATTTGGTAGATGTATTGGGATTTCTTTTTAGGTGTGAGAGTCATTGCCATTGTAATCTCTACCTTCTTTTTATCTTTTCAATATGGATTTTCTACAATATTGATGTGGAGTTAAAGAACGAGTGTTGTTATATGCACACCCTTTTCTCTTATCATTACTGAAAGGGAGGTCGGCGATCCAGATCGAAGGTTGACCACTTTCGACCTAGAGGCCGGCATGGTTGCCAACCTCCCTTTCCGTCTGGTAAGGGAGGTGAGAGAGAGAGAGAGAGAGAGAGAGAGAGAGAGAGAGAGAGAGAGAGAGAGAGAGAGAGAGAGGACAGCGGCAGCATGGGGCTCGACCGTTGACGACGAGGGCGGTGGTGGTGGTGGGGTGGTAGAGGCCGGAAAGGGGTTGGCTGAGTTCTAGTTTTGAAGAGTTTTTTTTTTTTTAATTGGATGGAAAGGGTGTGTAAAGAGAAGAAAATGAGTGTGCATATAGCAACACTCAAAAATTACTTAATGAAAGTCATTGGGTTAGCTCAAGTGGTTATGGTGGTTGAGATAATGGATAGGATTAGGTTCAATCCATAGTTCAATGTTCTCCCGTATAACAAAAAAGAAAAAGAAATTATTGAGTAGGGTTGCACTACATAATACTACATGTTCATTGTAAGATCTTGCTTTATAATTATAAGATCGATCTTTGGCATTTACGTTCATTACTAATTGATTTAATAACTAAAAGTAATTGAAGAATGACATCCAAGTCACTAGCACAATTTTTAAGAACAAATTTGTTGCCAAGTCTAGGAGATGCTCCAAGGAACAAATTTGTGTCTTTATTTTGTGTTACTATATTTTTGTTGTTGTTTGTTTGCTCTCATAAAGCTCTAAGCATTAGCTGGCGAGGTAGCACCGTAGTGAGCAAAGCACACTTTATACGCATTGGAAGGTGAGGTTGTCCATTCAATTATATAAAGGCCAACCTACACTTTCCTTTTTTATAAGCATCCAAACCCACCACATGTTCATTCAAAAATTCACAAACACCCACCTATAAATGGCTATAGAACACTCTAGATAGTCGAATCTCACTAGATTTATTCACCAAATTTTGTTTGCTAAATAATATTACAATGTTTCATCTATACAAATCTAGGCACATTACAATCTCATCTATTTCTAATCAGTAAGATATTGACATCTAATTCCTTTGCCTTTTGAATTAAGGCTAGTAGCCCAACAACCAAGAAGGACTATAAACTGGCCCTAGGCCTCATGACTCCTATAATATCCTCAACAAACAGAGCTCGAACACCAGAAGGCATCAAAAATAGTGCAGCCCAAGTCTCAATATCCTTAGATCCTGTCCCAGCTTAGCCAAACGGTCAGCAACAAAATTTCCTTTGCAATAGGTGTGGACCAGAACTGGGCTTTTGGCCCATTTAGAGTTGCTCTTTAACTGGTTCCTTGAGTCAAGGAGGGAGGTGGACTCCCAAGTGGTTCTATTCCAAAACTGGATTTCTTTATCTCATCTTGAGTAATCTGGTGATCAAGTGCTATTTGTTGCAAAGTGTTCTACTACTAATAGTTACCCTTCATTTGTCAAAACAAGAAACCACTCCTCCATATTTGTTATGTCTAAGTGGTTATTCTATTCTAGGGTTCAAGAATTTCTATATAACTTAAGTGACACAATAAAAAGCTTTTTCTATTTTATTAATTGATTTATGTATAGGCTTTCATTCGCCTCACAATTGGGAATTAATGATTGGCTTTGACTACAAAGATTTCTAATTTGCTCATAATAATCAAATTATATTCGGTCTTGTTTCTACTTTTCTAATCATTTTAGACTTCATATTTATTATGTTTTATGGTATGAATTTGATCGTCTTTGATAAAGATAAATGTTATTTGCACTCCCAAAAGGTTTTTCACTCCTTTAGAGAAAAGCAAGCAACAACAATATTTTAACAATACTTTTTGCACTCCAAGGGATTAAAGCAAGCCTTTTGTGAAGTGCAAATAGCATTCTCAATAATTGAAATGGTTTTCTCAAGGTCTTATTTAAAAAAAAAAAAAGATATCATATTTCCACACAAGGAAATAAGATTTTGAAAATCCATTGTTAACATAGTTCACTGGAGAAATTTTTAAATTAGAATCCCAAAATCAAATTTGTTTTAAATCTTATGTAATTTGGTTACTGAAATGGGGTTTTGAAAACCATATTTTTACTGTGTTACAAGACTGAATTTGAAAATTCAAAGTTATGCCATATGGAATCTCTAGCTGCCATGATGTTGGATTTAAAAACCAATTTTAAGATAATGGAACCAAACCTATGACATGACACAATGGTCCCAAAACTACAATGATTCTATGAACGTTAATGTCAGAATCATATCCCTAATGTTACTTAGGAAGAAGTCATAAAATTATTATTATACGTTCAAGATGAATAAAACTAATTGCACCATCTCAGTTGATCATATTTTATATATTTCTAATAAAATTGAGATCTCAACTGACCATATTTTATACATCTCTAATAGAGTTGATATCCAGTAATATAACTAGTCTCATCTCTCTAACAGAGAAATTGTACAGCATATATCAACCACACTTCACAAACTTTTTTCTCAAAACTATAATAACCCTCTCACCAAACAGCATCCGTACAGCATGATGCATGATGCATGATGGTGACTCATCAACATGAATCCGTAGAGCATGATAGTAAGTGATGGGTCTAAATAGAATACAACAGCGATAGCTTGGACCCCAAAGATCTATACTCAATGGAAAATGATGACGACGTTAATGAAGCTTTAAACCAAAACCATTAAGTATACTTCAAAGTCCAGCAACCTATGTATCAAGTAATAAGTATCAACCCACCATTAAAAGCAAATACCTTGAGTCCTACCACATGTCCCCACCATATCAGATACAGATTTCACTCAATATTTCCCAACTCTCTATTATCCAACCCACCCACCCACCCACCCCACCCACCCACCCATCCACTACATGAGTGGCTCTGTGGTTGACATCAATTCAAAAATATGGGTACATGATGCCATCCCAACTCCAACATCCCCCATCAACTTTGTAAAGATCCACATTTCTTATTCAAGCAAAACAATCCCAATATCAATTCCATTGCATTCCATATTTGGTTATCTTAATATCAGGAATGGGACCCACCACATCCAAGTGTGCTCCCACTCTTTCCTAATTCCTATATTCCACCAAAAGCATCAGAATCATCTATCAGAGACAGAAGCAAAATAAATGTAATGGAAGCAAGGCAGCCTTATCTAACATAAACATACAAGGGTATTAATATAAATAATAATAATAATAATAATAATAATATATTTGATTCAGTTTACATAATAAGACAAACATATTGGCAAATTGCCCCACTAACTGACCCCACAACAATGCAAATCTCAAGTGGGTGCAACACTTTGCACCTTCAAAGCTCCTCCCTCCCCAATTCTTTTTGCCTACCCACAATTACAGAGACTAAGAAGAGAAAGATATTGAAGAAACTGTGACATAACAAAAATACAAAGTTCTTTGTTTGTGTTGCAGTCAACCTTGTAGCTTCTTCGAAGACCAAATTAGACAAAACAAAGAAATGCAGGAAATTAAAATATTTGAAGAAACCTCCAAAACTGGACTACGTTTTCTTTAACTCCAGACCCAAGTCCAGAGGCTCCTGCATCTTTTTCTGATTTTGAAAAGAATAAATGGAAAAATCAAATATTCTGCCGAAACATTGTGAGCCATCCTTCCCCACCTCCTCCTTCAAATTTACCTCGAACAGTTACACTCTTAATATTAACTTGTTTTCCGGTAAAGAAACCCAGAAAAAAAGAATATTTACCTCCCGAACTTAAACTATTTCAATGGAGTAAAATGAATTCATATTAACTAGACTACCAGCTGATCAATCTGCATCTGCTCAAGCCAAGCTTCCAAAACAGAATGATCAATGGATTCAATCTGAGAATTTGAATTCAAAACCTCACCGGATGCTGCAGCACCTGAAACAGGACCTGCCTTATCTTTCATCATCTCAGGTGGATCCTTGACTAGAGATTGAACCCAGGAAAGGTCAGGCTCCTCCCCATTGTTCCCATGCTCGAATGAAGATGATTTCAATCTACCGCCATCATCCCCATTAACAGACCAATCCAACTTTCCATTGGAAGATCCCCATTTTGACTGAGAATTTACAGGAGACCCAACAACAGAGGCAAAGTTGTTGGATCCTAGATCCCGTGAGCTTAGGCTGCGTAGTTGCTGGTGCTGCTTCTCAAGCTGGGCAAATGCAGAGAGCCTAGAGCCCATAGGGGAGATTGGCTCCACACTCCTAGGAGACATCCTTCCAGGAGATTGCATTCCAAATTGACCCTGTAATAGAGGATGGTCAACATTTTTGGGTGACATGGCAGTTGTATTGATGGGTGATAACATGCTCTGCTGTTGTTGGAATTGATTAAACACAGCTGATTTGTGTGTAGGCGAAAAAACAGAAGCAGCTGTATGGTCAGAAAATCGAGGTGACGAAGAGAATTCGGCAGAAAATAGCTCTTCAAGATTTGATGGAGTCAATGTTTTAGACCGACCGGAACGACCAACAGAGACAGGACTTGGACGAGGTTGTGAGAAACAGTTGAGGTCATTCAAGAGTTGTTGCTGGGCATCTAAATCACGCAACAAATTTAAATCCCCGGGTGGAATGTCTCGGGCACTAAGCGAAGATCTCAATCGGCTTGATTGTTGAAGGTTGCTTCCAGGGAGATGAAGGGTTGGCACATTTGGATGGGGCCATGCCATTGATGAGTGAGAAATCCCATTTCCTGATGGAGACATGGACTGACTAAACGGAGATGGAGACATGCCAGAGACCGACGAAGGTGAGCCAGGCAAAAGACTCAAAGCAGCAGCCATGTCCATGACATTAGGACCAGATGCAGAAGAGCGTGGTGAAGGAACAGCAGATCCAGTAGAGACATATAACGGGCGCAGCTCCTCAGCTGTATGCGCGAAGAAACAGACCCGTCTATTGCAGCTTGTACCATCTTTGCAGAGCCGAGTTCGGTATTGGGCTGGGTGGAGCCAACATTCAAAGACCCCATGAGCATACTCACACATATCCCCACGTCTACAAGCACCCTTTCGAAAATCAGGGCACGGCACACAGCTGTAGTGAAACTTTCGTGGGTCTCTTCTTCGGGCATTCTCCCCTGGGTGAACAAAAGGGCACTCTGTCCAATCGTGAGAGTATGCACGTGAGCAAGGTCGGACCTTGAAAGAGAACATGCGGAACTCATCAGTTGCATAAATGCTGTTCTTAATATCAGGGAGAGACGGATCATATGGATATTCTTTCTTCTCTGGTGTAGAACTAACAGGCAAATCAGTAAACTTTGAAGCCGGAGAGGAAACTGATTCTGAAGGAGATTGCAACCCATTTTCCGAGGAGGAAGAAAGCGCCAATGAGTCAGAATTTGATGTGATAATGGATAGATGTAAACTGCACTCACTTACAGAGCCATCAGATGCATTTTTAGAGAGAAGCTCCTCGAGAATAATCCTCATGCTTTGCAGCTTAGGATGGACAACAATAACATCAATAGGGCGATGACCTTCCGCGTCCATGCTACTCGGATTAGCACCAGCTGATAAAAGCAGCTTAACAATATCAATTGCATTAGCAGATCCGCCAGAAGCAGCACAATGAAGGGCGGTGCTTTTACCCAAACCACATGAGAAATTGACATCAGTCGCAGGGTGTGAGACAATAAGCTTCAGAACATCAACACAACCATAGGTAGCAGCAACCATTAGCGGAGTTCTCTGCACAGCAACAATTTGTTTCAAGCCTTTTTGACGGCTATACCACAGTCCAATCTCATTGATTGAAGAAGCATCCCGATCAATCAATTGCTTAAAGCCTTCAACATCATTGTTAGAAGCAAGTTCAAGTGAGCTGGAAAAAGAATCTTCAGTTTTAACGGTTAGATGATTCATGTCTCTGGGGTTAGAGTTGGTTTCTGCAGTGGAATAATGAAAAACCCACAAAACCAAAACACAATGTTAATTTCTGGTTAAATAAGAACCCATCAAGAAACAAATCTCTTCATCAAACATATGCAGATATCGCATACAAAGCAAGTTTAGAACAAGAAAATAATATCAACAAATGGAGGCATACCAACACCATAGAACAGATTGGTTGAAGAGTAAACAGCCCAAAAAGGCTTCAATTTTTCATCTATGATAAGCAAGAACCTTCCGAGCCAAGACTTATTCCAAAAGCAAGCCAAACAATAAAACATAGAGAATAAATGAATGCCAAAAGCATGAGATTATGGAAACTGATCAACAAAGACAACCTTAGCCTAACTTATATAAGCTTAAAGCAAATCTAGAATCATCTAACAGCAGATTTCACAACAAGTTTGAATAAAGTTGGGAAATGGGAATTATTCTTAATTCTTAATAAACGAACAAATTTTAAAGAAAAAGTTCTCACTTTATTGATATCAAGAATCTAGGACATGAATAAATCCTCAAGAATCTAAAGAATGAACACACCAATATCAAAAATAAATAAAGAAAAATTATTTGAAAACAAATCAAATCAAGTTTCAGGGAAACGAAAGTTATGAGTTACCAACAATCGATGATCAAATTCATTTACAAAAACAAATACTACTTTAATATTAAATTCAAATCTTTGATATAGCATAAACTAGCACACATTTCATTTTACAGGAATAAAATTTTAGCGGAAATAATTATAATATATATATATATATACACACACTCGATTCAGCGGTCCAACCGATAAAAGCAAAAGTCTTGAAAACAAGATTCCTTTCTTTTCTTCCTCCATTTTCGGGGCAACCAACCAGAATTGAAACAGATAGTTTTCCAGGAAAATATAAATTTATAGGAAACCAAACAGAAGTTTAGCAAGAACAAGTTGACTCACCGGTCAAACAGTGTCGGAGACAAAGATCAGCAGCTACAGATCAACGGCCAGTCGAAGAAGAAGAACAGCAACTTTGAAGCTACGAGAACCAAAGCTTTAAAGCTTCCATCTCCATCGATGAGACCAAGGAGCCATCACACACAAAGACAGTGAGAGATTTGTACAGAGACAGACTATAGAGCGAAGGCTTTGAGTGAGAGAGAGAGAGAGAGAGAGAGAGAGAGCGAGAGAGAGTAACGTCTAGAAGGAAATCGAAATTGAAATGGAAATGGGGATGAAATGCAATTTAAATTGATTTAATTTGCGGGGATGGAGGAGGAAGGCATTGAAATTCACACCAAATGTGGCTTAAATGAAGACTAAATTCAAGTCCGATTTTTAAAAGTGGTAGGAGTCAGTGAGACCGGTTGGGCAAGTGGGAGCGACTGCGGGGTTTATGCGGTTAAAGAAGTGAGCGGTGACTGGTTTAGCCGGTGGGCGGTGAAGTGGAACCGAGAGGGCGGATTTAAGCGGATTGGAATTTGGAGTGCTTGAATCCGCCAATCAGGAGTTGACGTCGGTGAGAAATAACGGACGTCAATTGATGGAGTCAATTGCAAGGAAATGGCTTTGATCAGCAGAGACTATGCATTCAGATTTCAGACCAAAAAAACAAAAACGGACAGGGACAGGGACTACGGTTTCGATCCACTTTCAGACCAAACACAAGGAAAACAAGAGTAAAATGCACCATTCGTCTACGTACTTTTATACTTTAACCATGTTGATCAACAATTTAATTTTTGTCTCACTCCAGTCCAATTTGTAATTTACGTGTCACAATGTAGTCAATTTCGTCATTTTTGGGCTAACATTCGTCTATTTCTGTCATGTGCCGCATACCTGGGCTTTTTGAGAGGGCAAAAAAGTATTTTCGAGCAAGATTGAAAGGTCCAATGTATTATTTTCCTACACTCTTGCCGCCATCTCCAAAATAGTAATAAAAAACAAAAAACAAAACCTAAAAGAAAAAAAAAAAAAAAAAAAAAAGGAAGGATTCATAAACCCCCTCACCCACCCGACCCTTCTCCTCCCACCTCTCTCCCCATTTCTCCCCCTCTTTGGCCATCTACCTCATCCCTCCTCGCACCAGAAACAACCCTCCATGGCCGCATCTCTCTCTTCTCTCACTCTATCTTTGTCTTTCACTCTATTTCTCTCACTTTCTCTCTCTCTCTCTCTCTCTCTCTCTCTCTCTCTCACTCTTTCTTTATCACTCTCTTTCTCTCTCTACGGTGGCTTTTTTTGGGCTTGCAAAGAAAAGCAAGTGAAGGAAGATGAAGGAGGGTGGGTTTGGAGAGATTTGGAGGATGATGATGATGATTGATGGGGTTTCTAAGAGATCTGTAGAGGGTTTAGATGATTATGATAATTGATAATTGTTGGGGTTACTGAAATTTTGGGGATGATGATTGATGGGGACGGGGCTGGGTTGGGGGGGGGGGGGGACGCCAGGACACCTCTTTGGCCCAAACAAGGAAATCAAAGATTTGGCTCCACTTGATTTACAAACCCCTATGGCTTGTGAAAACAACTGCTACAAAAACCTCATCAACAATAGAGGTCTCCTTTACTATGATCAGTAGCTCTTCAATGGTGGTGGTAGGTTCATGGTAGACCTAGCAAAAATGCTCACGACCCGAAACGACACAAAAATTTCAGTGTTCGGGTTAGAGTTTATCGAGCTGGGTTGATATCAGTATTACCGATTAGTGATCCGTTAAGATAACGGTTCGTGTCGGGTTAATTTGCGGGTCACCCGTTAAGAAAAAGGCAAAATTGACATTTCAAGGTTATTTTTTCATTTTCCCCTCATTCCTCAACCTTGCGCCCCTGCTTCTCTTTTCCCTCTCCTTGATCTGCTTTTCGGCTTCTCTCTTCTCTCTCACTGATTTTCTTCTCACTTCTTTTTGCGACTATCCAGTGGCCGATGCCGGCAAGGCTGGCGACAATGGACTCGCCGCTGCATCCTCTCTCTCCTTGTGTGCTTCACTTGCCCCAAAACCCAGCCACGCTAAAGGATCAAAATTAAGCAAAGCCGATCACCCACGAAAATTTGGCTTGCATAGGATATTAGATAATTGGGGAAGGGCAGTGTTTGGGTACTCAGAAATGAGTACAAGCTTGTCCTCACAACCAATCACATGAGCCCATAATAGGGTCCACCATGAGAGAGAAGGTGGTGGGCCCCATCATGAGCTCATGTAATTAGTTGTAAAGACAAGCTTGGTATTCATTTATGAGTACCCAAGTATTTTCCATTGGGGAAAATATAACCAAAGGTACTGGATCACCCTTGTGAGCTTTTTGTAGACTTAATGATGGATTGCTTCCATAATGGTATTGGATTTGATTGTTATGTCCTATGATCCTTTATGTAGGCCAATTAGTCCCCCAAACTTGAAGCAATTGATGGAGGAATATATCAACCTTTGCACAGGTATGCTTTTTCCGGAGAACCAACTTTCTTTCCTTTTTTATCCTTTAATATTCTTCTGCCTACAACTTTTTGTTTCTCATTGCTTTCAGAACTTTCAAGAAATATCATGCGTGGAATTGCTTTATAATTGGGTGGGTTAACATATGAATTTGAAGAATAATATGGTTTTTAATTTTTTTTTTCTTAACGGGTGAAACGGATCGTGTCGTGTTCACCCATTATTTTTCCGATCGTATTCGTGTCGGGTTTTTGTCACCCGTAGGTTAACAGGTCATGTCATGTATACTTGTTAACACCAACGAGTCGTATCAAGTTTGAGCCGAATCCGCAAAACACGACCCGTTTGCCAGGCCTAGTCCACGGAGTCCATAGTGCATATATGCCTACAGTAATAGCCAGAGCACACCTTTAGATCCGACTTTGTCAGCGCCAGGGGAATGGGTGGGTCGGGGCTGAGTGCTGGCGGGGTGGCGCCACCCGGTGGTCAGAGATAGGGAGGGAGGGAGGGAGGGAGGGAGGGAGGGTGGGGTGGGGTCGTGAAGGTAGTGAAGGCCAACGATGGTGGGCTTATGAATCCTTAGATTTTGTTTTATTTTCTTTTATCAAACTCTTTTTTTTATTACTATTTTGGAGATGGTGGCAAGAGTGTAGGAAAATAACACATTGGACCTTTCAATCTTGCATGAAATAGTTTTTTGCCCTCTCAAAAAGCTCGCGTGTATGGCACGTGACAGAAATAGATGGTCGTTAGCCCAAAAGTGATTGAATGGACTACATTGGGACACGTCAATTACAAACTGGACTAGAGTGAGACAAAAATTAGATCGTGGACCAACATAGGAAAATAATAAAAGTATGTGGACTAATGATGCATTTTACTCTATATTTTATAATGTGTTTGATTTGAGCATTGTATATCATGTCGTGTTGAAAATTACTCATTAATGATAATAAGAAATTATATAAGTATACGTCAAGCTAGTGCATTTGCATAATATACATATATGTATTTACTTTTAAGATGCTCATGTGTCCTGTACTTCTTTTCAATCACACAAAGAAATATTTTTTAAAAAAATAAACGTATTATGCATGTATATTTTACATATTATTCACATATTCGTATAATATAAGTGAGAATAAAAGACTGAAATTTTAAACATTAAAAAATTTCAAACATAAAAACATAAAAATACCGTAAGATACTAATAATATATGTACATATCATATACATATTATCTCCATCTCTTTTTCTACTATTATATAAGATCTAAATACACTTTTTTGTAAAATGATCATTAAGCCATAAGTGGCTCTATTTAGAATAAAACTTACCTATCACTGGTGTGTGGTATCCCCAAGGAGAGAGAAAGAGAGAAAGGGAGAGAGAAAGAAGGATAGAGAAAAAGAGAGAGAGGAGAGAGATGGAGAGAGAGAAGAGGATGAGGATACCATCTATTGGTATCCTCAGGACATGTACGTCCCACTCCTCTATTTAAACCCTGTAATTTGCTTAGTATACCGTTTTCTTTTAAACGTTTGTAGTCACATCCTTGCCACATGAAATCGCATGTTCTTCTTCTCATTTCATTATCTTTCAGTAGCACAACAAACTCTCCCATCAGTCCCATGAGTAGAATTCTATGGATATAATTGTAGACATCCAAATTGTTAGGTGTATGCACTAAAAGCCAATTTATAATTAGAGTTTTAGGAATTAATAAAATAAATACACAAAAGTGCAAGATTTATTTTATGTATTCATATATCAATATATGTGATATATTGAACCAATACATAAATGGTGGGGGGGGGGTGTCCCAAACTCAGATTTTAATGAATTTTAAAATCTATAGAATCCATCAAAATCCAAGAGAAATAGCTGGAATTATCATGAAATCTGTCATGTGTAAAAAATCCATTATAATCCATCCAAATCCATTATAATCCACCACTTAACGAAATCCATCAGTTTTTTAAGATATTTGGATTTCTAAGGAATCCATTAAAATCTACCACTTAATGAAATCCATCAGTTTATTAGGATACTTGGATTTCTAAGGAATCCATTAAAATCCGAGTTGGGGACACTTAGATTTCTATGGAATCCATTAAAATCCTAATTGAGAACACCTAAATTTTGTTGGACTTTTAAATCCATTAAAATCTGAGTTTGGGACATCCCTCAAAATTTCCATGGATATTAAGATAAGGAAAACGTATTCTAGGAATTAGAATATGTGAGACCTTTACTCCTTACCTCTTATTTCCTAAAGACGTTCTTGATCAATGGATCACATATTGGATATATATGATTCTATATCAGCACCTTTAGGGTGGATGATAAGTCTCAGTTTATTTTGTGTAGATTGACACTATGATAAACAAGTGGATGCTTAATCCGGGATTAAGTTCACTGAATGCGACCATTGAAAGAATTCTTGTTTGGAGTTTTACGACATGTCAAATAAGATTCCTTAATTATAATGTCGTAAAGAATCCTTTGACCTGAAGCACTATGTGTTGCCTTGTGCATGTATGACTAGACTTTGAGTATACAATGTATCCATACTCGCAATAGGGACTTGGAGTACGTATGGATCAGATCTAGTGATTCATGTACGAAGGATCATAGTTGTACGACAAGGAATCTGTCACCTTCCGTAAAGAAGGCGAATAATCTATATATGTGACATTTTATGATAGTTGTCCTGTAAACTCTAGCCAGAACATTAGATTATAGTTTGAGAAAAGGGTTTTCTCAAATAATAAGATTGGACAATATTTGTTAGAAGATGTCTAGACATATGAACATTTACAGAGGATTGACAAAGAGTACTTTCCATGCCCTATTGTTTATGTTCGGGTTATTGTATGACAGAAGTATATATTACGATCAGATTATAATTGAATAAATTCACCAACAATCTGGTTGTTCTGGGTAATCATGATATACACTACTATTTGTCAATCATGTCTTGTGGAATAAAAGAATTAATAAATAAATAAGTTTTATTAATTATTTTTATTTTAAAAGTGTGATATAATCAAAGACGATAAATTCCACTGCTAGAAAAATTAGAGCCTAAGATGTCACACTCTATATAAGGAAGGTATCAAGCAATAAAATGGTAGATGGAAGATATAATTAATTAATGAGATTAATTAATTATTAGGTTGACATTTATTATTGTGAATAATTAATTAAAGTTTGAATTGGATTTGGACTTGTAATTATAATTAATATTTGAGTTAGACCTAAACAAGCCCAAAGTCCAAGTAAGTTGAATTTAGGCAAAGCCCAAAATAATAAATATGAGATATTTATATTTTGGTAATATTAATTATAAATATATATATATTGGATAATATGATATTGACTTGGTAAATTAGTTTTGGATGAAAGTAACAACCAAGAGTCTGATTAACAAAGTTTGACTTAACATTTTATTTAGGATAAATAAATAATAAAATGACAATATCCAAACAACTCACTCCTACCTACATGGCCCAAAATTTTCAACTCCCTCTTAGAAAATTTTCAACTCACTCCTAGGAAATTTTCAAATTTTTTAAATTTCACCAAACTTCAATTCTCTTTTATTCTAATATTCCAAATTGGTTCCTATAACTAAAAAACGATAAAATATAACTTATATTTCAATTATAACTGAAGAAAACAAAACTAAAAATATTTAAAATCATAACTTAAAAAATATAGTGGACTAAAATTGAACTATGTATAAAATAAGTAGACTAAAATTGAACTTAAAAAAGATCATAAACCAAAATTGAATTAGGAATAAAATAAGTGAACAAAATTTGTAATTTTTTTTTTTTTCAAAGAATAATTGTCACTATCAAAACAGGTTACTTATGGTAAATGTGACTCTATAAGTTTGAATTTTTTGTTTTATTTTAATTTATTAATTTATGATATATTAATATAAGACCTTTTAGTTATCAATGTTGCACACTAATAAATGGTTGTTAGTCGACAATGTTTTTAAAAAAACAAAAACAAAGATGCTGAGCTGGATCAGTTTTCACCGCATAAACATGTAGGTTACTTTTGGTTTCGGCTTTTGAAAAATATAAGCCCTTAGAATTATGGTTTTACAGTATTTAGAAATATTTTAAGAATATTGGATTTTGAGCTAGGTAAGACAAGTAAATTTTTTCTCAATATATAGATAAAAAATTGTGGAGATGAAAAAGACAGGTGGGTGGGGTGAGTAAAGAGAGGGTAGCAATAACATCAGTACTCTATTAAAATACCTACTATGTTAATTAAAAATTGAAGTTAGGACTTTCCAGGCAATAAAGGACCACAAAAATCCTTAGATATTGGTTACTAAGAAGAATTGCCCCTTTTTGCCAACCCTTAGGATAATGATTATACACATGACAATCTACCTAATTAAAGCCACAGCCTAGGAGGAGAGAAGAGTACAATATGACATATTATTAGATGTTTACTTAACAAAGATCAAGCATACTGTTTGGGTCTCTAGATATGGTTTATACTGTATGGAGTTGAAAGGAAAATAATGTAATTTTCAACTCAATCCATTTGAGTCTAAGAGATTATTTACTCTACCACACACGCCTTTGCACATGTGGCACCAATTAAATTAGAGAGCTATGATACTATACAAAAATTTATACAATTATCTCAAAATAAATTGACTATTAATGGAGAGGCTCAATACCTTATAGACTATTATATAATAATATAATTAATTTTTTAAATATCCCATAACACTTGACATCTTCACAACTATCACAATGATATATCAAGACATCAAAAGTTGTGTCGACTAATCCAGAAATCACCAAAAATTTAAAGAAATTAATGCCAGTACCAAAAATTGTCTGAAGAAGGCAGTGTTGAAGTGAAGAAGGTAAATATGAATAATGCTAGTTGTTCTACATTTTTTTTTTTCATATTTGCATTTTACATAATGTGTCATTACTTTATTGGAAGGGTATTTCCTTTTTCTTTTTTAGGTTTTATTTTTTAATTTTTAGTGTCCAATATATGAATGCCATATAAGATGGTATGAAATTGTGGTATAAAAATGTGATAAGTATAGCATTACTGGGTAAATATACAAGTATACAACACCAAAATTATTAAGGCTAGATAAGTGTCAAATCATTTAAAATGATTAATTAAGCATGTCGATTTAAAGCTGATTAATCTGTAATATAAAGCTGAAATGAAATGAACCGAATACGATTCGGCTCCCCATTTTGTTTGACAATGACTCACTTTTGGGTTTTGGCCTATCCAGTACCTAGCTCCCTCACATGGAACCAATTGAATATATATATATATATATCAGTTTTTTTTTTTTTTTTTTTTAAATTCTCGTAGCCCTATTCTTGGCACCCCAAGATTGAATCAATTGTCTACATCATAATATTATGGTCCAATTTCATGATATGGTCAATTTTTTGTGAGTTTTTGTTTGCGGTTTCTAGCTCTCTCTCTCAAAATTGAAGCCACAGCTAGGAAAGTGATTCCTCTTTCGAACAATTTTTTGTCCCTCTTCTTAATTCAGATAAAAAATTAGTGGTCTATAAAAAAAATATATATGGACTTGCTGTGGCCCACTTGAAAGAAAGATATACATGGATGATGACTAAAAAGCATGATCAAGATTGTTCCATTATTTTTTGTTGGTTCATCTAAACCGTTAGATTCATCAAAAAAAAAAAAAATTACGGAAATGCTTTACAACACATTTAGTTTTTCAAAAAATAACAAAAAATAAAATAAATCTGATGGACGGTGGGGCTATCTTGTCAGTCACATGCTCTTGATCGAGTAGAGTGATCAATAAAGCTGAAACTCTAAAAGAAAAAATAAAATCAATGATTGAATGGTTTATGAAGGACCAAATGGTCGCAAAGAAAACAATCAGCCTTCAAGATCGATCGATCAACAGTTCCTGGCAAAGAGGAAACAGTGAGAAATTGCTGGCCACCCAAATTGTCTTCTCTTCTTTTTGATCCATCATGTTAACTTGATAGCATGATATGGTTATCACTTATCAATCTATCATTTTCGTTTAATCTATCATCAACATGATCAATAAATTGTGATGATTCATTATTCTCAAAAGATCTCGTAATTTAAAATTTTACATTTGATTTATAATTAATATGCATTGTATAGACAAAATGTGGAAATGTTTGTACATTTTTTTTTTTATAAATTAAAGAAGAGTATAGGGAAAAAAGAAAAACAGAGAGAAAGGTAGATGTTAAAGGTTTTTTTTTTTTATTTTTTTTTTTTTAGTTTATGAAAAGCTGGAACTTTAATGAATAAAACTCATCATCAGCTATATAAATATTAGTCTGAATGAGGGAGAGAAGTCATAACCGGCTATTTTCATCTTTTATCTTATACATTGGTTCCTTACAAGATTAGGCACATTAATTGAGATAACTTATGAGTTACATGATTACAAACTCTTATTATTATTTTTATAAGGAAAACGAATTTCATTAAAATTATGGGAAAACTAAAAAGAACATCAGACAATAAACTGGAAAGCCACAAAAACTCATCTTTAACCCAAACCAAAAAATTAAAACAAGCTAAAGCATGTCGAGCAATAGAATGGGCAACCTTATAACCATTCCTTTGCTGACACACACAATAGCGGAATTGTGCCATAAGGTCTCTGGCATCATCAAAGAAAACGAGTATGTAGCATCTCTTCCAATTACTTGTTGTGTACATTTCCTATTTGTATCTTTCATTGTTATGTACGGCTTGTATCATTGAATTCTATATATACCCAGCCCAGCCATATTGGGAAAAATAAAGTGAGGGAATTATTTTGAGAAATCTTGTAAACTTACCGTTTTTAATACCAAACCTACTTTTTTAACTCTCAGTTTTAAAACTAATCTTTTTTAATCTCGTTGGCATGTGAAAGGTCTAAACTACCCTTCATATAAATATACTATGAGAGCCATTGGATTTTCACTCTTACTTTCTCTTCCTCTCTCTTCCACCCCGCATCATTCAGATCTGGTATTGATAGATTTGCCCAGCAACGATAGTGACTCGTGCGACTCTCCCCACACCAACCTTGCCATGCCCATGTTCCTCAAGCTCGCTCAATACAAGGCCACACAAAGTTTGTGTGCTCTGTTTTGATTTTGGTGGATTTGCAGCTGAGATTCAAGAGAAATTGGAGTGTTAAATGAGCTTTGGAGTGTTGGCTTATTCAAGGCATTGAAGTATCGTTGAGCAGTACAAGTGAAATCATCAATATGTTCTGGATGCTGCTAGATAGGGGTGTGCAAAAATACCGAAAAATCAAGTTTCAAACCGAATCAAACCGACCGGATTGGTTTGGTCTGATTTTTTTTATTGTTTGTTTTTATTTTCGGATATCAAACCAAACCAATCCAAACTTTGTGGTTGGTTTTGGTTTTCAATATGAAAATTTTCGGTTTTAACCGAACCGAATCTGTAGAAGATTATAATTGAATGGCTTATCTTTATTGATCATACGTGCACATATTTATACAAGAGAGAGACTTGGTTTATAAGAAATCAGAAACACAATATACAAGGAATCCTAAGAGAACACAACTAGGAGACTAGTCAAGTAAGGAATCCTTGAGTGCCAAGGGAACTTGCTTAACAACCCCCCGCAAACTTGACGCCCTGGGGAAGACAAGTTTGGATTGTAGAAGCAAAAATCGAGCCTTGTGCAAACCTTTGGTGAGAATATCAGCTGGCTGATCAATGGAGGGAAGATATTGGACTTTATGGGACCCTAACTTAACTCGTTCATGCATAAAGTGATAATCCAGCTAATATGCTTTGTCCGAGCATGGAAGATAGGATTGGAAGGCATATAAGTGGTACTGAGATTGTCACAATAAAGCGTGATTTGAGAAGGAACCGGTTAATACAGATCACAGAGAAGATAAGTAATCCAAACGGGTTCTGCACAAGCATGAGCTAGAGCACGATATTAGGATTCAGCGCTAGAACGAGAAACCGTGTGTTGTTTGGAAGAACTCCAAGAAACAAGATTGGCACCATGATAAACCAAGTAATCGGAAGTAGAACGGCGAGGACAGCCCGTCCAATCAGCATCAGAGAAGGCACGAATGGTCAATGCACCAGGAGAGCGCCGAAAAACAATGCCCAAGTCGATAGAACCTTTAATGTAACGATGGATTCGTTTTGCAGCAATGAGATGTGTATGCGTGAGGGAAGCCATAAATTGCGCAACATGATTGACTGCATAAGCTATATCAGGACGGGTGAGAGTCAAATATTGGAGGGAGCCTACCAAATGCCGAAATGCCGAAGGATCCGGAAGAGGAGAACAATACTGATGGGACAACTGAGTTTTTTTTCCGCAACATGAGTGTTGCACGGCTTGCAATCAGTCATGGAGACACGGCGGAGAATGTCTACAGCGTACTTGGATTGAGAGAGATGTAACCCAGAAGCAGTATGAAGAACCTCAAGATCAAGAAAGTAGTGGAGAAGTCTCAAGTCCTTAATCTCAAATTCACGCCCAAGCACAGTATAAAGGAAGTGAGGAGAGATGAACTGCTGCCTGTAACCACAATATCATCAACATATAACAGTAATACCATAAAGTGAGTGCCATGAGAGTAAACAAAAAGAGAAGAGTCAGCTTGACTTTGGCGAAACCCGGCCTTGATAATAAAGGTGTTGAAGCGATGAAACCATGCTCGCGGGGCTTGCTTGAGGCCATAGAGAGCACGATGAAGCTTACAGACATGGGTAGGATGAGCAGGATCAATGAAGCCAGGTGGTTGAGTCATGTAAACATATTCATCAAGGAAACTATGGAGGAAGGCATTCTTGATATCAAGTTGACGAATGGACCATCCTCGATTGACCTCCAAACTAAGGACGGTACGAACAGTAGTAGGCTTGACAATGGGGCTAAAAGTTTCATCATAGTCAAACATATGTTGTTGATGAAACCCCTTTGCCACAAGACGAGTTTTATAGCGCTCAAGAGACCCATCGGACTTCTGTTTGATCTTGTATACCCACTTACAACCAACGGTATTGTGAGAAGAAGAAGCAGGGACAAGAGACCAAGTCTTGTTGCGAAGAAGAGCATTAAACTCCTCAGTCATAGCCCGGCGCCATTTAGGAGACTTGGAGGCTTGACTGAAGTAGGTGGGTTCGGAAACTTGAGAAGAGAAGGTAGCAACAAGAGTAGCAGGTAAGGGGTACCGAATAGTACCATCGGTTCGAACCTTGGGTTTTACAACACCCGCTCGAAGCCTGGTAGTCATGGGATGTTGAGAAGCATGAGGAGCATCGGGCTCCGAATCAGAAGAGGAAGGCGGAGCCGAGGAGTCTGATGGGGACGGTGGGGCTGGCGGCGAAGAGGTTGGAGGAGTAGGCCGCGGAGACAAAGGAGCAGGCGGCTGTGATGGTGGAGCCAGAACAGGAGGCGGGGAGAGTGGGCGAAGGAGTAGCTCCATAGAAGGGGTGGAAGACGATATAGGCCGGGTGTGGCGAAAAGGAAAATACTGCTCATTGAAGACTACATGTCTGGAGATATAAAGACGATTGGTGGTAGGTTCCCAACAACGATAGCCTTTATGCTGCAAGCTATAACCCAAAAATACACATTTTATGTAATAAGACATAAGCTTGTTAGTAACATACGACCCCAAGTGAGGATAACATGCACAACCAAAGAAACAAAGAGAAGAATAAGGAGCAGGACAACCATAGAGACGAGAGTAAGGCGTTGCCCAGCCAAGAACGGCGGAGGGCAACAAATTAATGAGAAACACTGTAGTAAGAGCAGCTTCCGCCTAAAAGGAAAGAGGGGCACCTGAGGTGTCCAATAAAATACGAGTAATGATGGCTATATGGCGATGTTTCCATTCAGCAAGCCTATTTTGTTTGGGTGTGTGAAGACAAGAAATCCGATGAACAATGCCATGAGTTCGAAAAAATGCAGAGAGTAAATTATTAACAAATTCCGTGCCACCATCCAAAAATATTAAGAATCATATGATAAAAAGTCGTAAAGTGATGAAACTTCAGATTTTTGTCGCATAGGAAAAATCCAAGAGAAACGACTAAAATCATCTGTAAATAAGACATAATATTTATAGCCAGAATTGGACGGAACAGAAGACATCCATACATCCGAATGAACCAAATAAAACAAAGAGGGAGCAATATTATTGGGAGAAATAAAGGGAAGTTTATGAGACTTGCCCAAAGCACACGGCTTACAAAATGAAGAAGATAATTTAAAGCTAGAGCCTAAACGAAGAGAGGGAACTAGGCGAGACAAAAGAGCAGTGGACGGATGACCAAGACGATTGTGCCATAACGCAGAGACAGACGCAGACAAAGCTTGAGGAGATGCAACAGGTAATGGATAAAGACCATGCTTACATGGGCCCTGAAAAAGACAACAACCAGAAGATAAGTCATAAATAGAAAAGCCAGAAGGGTAAAAAACAAAGCGAACATAGTTATCTTTGGTAAACCGAGTGACAGAAAGAAGATTATGCGCAATATGAGGCACATAGAAAACGTTATTGAAACGAAAAGAAGAGGAACCAAGATGGAGGGGTATGTTACCGGTACTAGCTATAGAAAGATTGTCACCATTACCAATAAAAACAGCATGATGACCATTGTAAGACGTAGGGTCTTGCAAGGCGCTACCATTGTTTGTCATGTGGTGAGTCGCCCCAGTTTCAGGAAGCCAAAATTGATCAGAAGAAGTCGTTGGCTGAGAAACCGGATAAGAGGCAAGTAGACCCGCAAATGGAGAATCAGAAAGAATGGGGCGATGAGGACACATGGGGAAGGTATGACCCGGAGTGCTATAATAGGTGCACTAGGTAGCCTGTGGAGAAGCACCAAGAAGGCCAGAACCATTGGACGGTGGCAGAGCAGGAAGGGAGGGCGACGACGGCTGCTACGGAACAGACCAAGATGGCTGCTGCGGAGAGGGAGAGGCAGATGGCTGCTGGTGCGACGAAGCGGACTGAGAACTCGAAAACTACTGCCAGTGTCCGCGACCACGCCCACGCTGGCCGCGACCACGATGCCAGCCACGGCCACCACCACGACCACCACGCCAGGGACCGCCACGACCACCACCACCAATGGAATTGGAGAAGGAAGACGGCCGAGGTTGATGAGCAGCAAGTAACGCTTGAGACGCCATGGTTGAGGAAAACGAAAGAGATTGAGCTTCAAAAGAGAGGAGTCGAGCATGCGAGTCGGGAAACATGGGAAGCGGGGGAGAGTTCAAAATAGCAGTAACAAGCATAGCATAGTCCGGACGAAGACCACGAAGAATAGCCGTCACCAAATCATCATTCGAAACTAGTTGGTGGATAGCAGTAAGTGCATTAGAAAAGGATTTGGCATGCTGAAGATACTCAGAAATAAAGCGATTTTACCCTTTTGCAACCCCGTAAGTTGAAAACGAAGGTTGGCTGCATTTGCAATAGAAATTTACAAAAAGTGTTGTTTGAGACAATCCCAAACAGCCTTAGCAGTTGAATGACCAACAATCATAGCAAGAACAGGCTCGAAAAGGTGGAATTAAGATAGCTAACCACCAACTGATCATTCTAAAACTAGGTAAGATAAGCAGGATTAGGCTGAATAGGGTGACCAGCAGTGGAAGGAAGAAGAGCCAAAGGAGCCTCACAAGTACCATCCACATACTTCCAGAGACCATGACCCACAAGAAACGAGCGCAGAAGACTCCCAAATTAGATAATTGCTTTCGGTGAGTTTGAAGAAGTGACCCACATTCGGGCCAGGTAAGGAGAGAGAAGCAGCAACCGAGAGAGAGGGAGTTGAGTCGGAGGAGGCGGAAGTTGTCATGGGAAGAAGAAAAGAGAAAATTGAAAGAAAATTGAAAGAAAAAAAAAACAAGGGTTTAGTTCGTGAGAACCTTTGATACCATGTAGAAGATTATAATTGAATGACTTATCTTTATTAATCATACGTGCACATATTTATACAAGAGAGAAACTTGGTTTACAAGAAATCAGAAACACAATATACAAGGAATCCTAAGAGAACACAACTTGGAGACTAGTCGGGTAAGGAATCCTTGAGTGCCAAAGGAACTTCTTAACAGAATCACCACTGATAATATATATATATATATATTAATGGCTACATTTATATCTACCAACTATAGGGTCCATTTTAAGTTGGTCCACGAACTATAAAATATTTCAAATTTCTCTATTAACTATATGGTTCATTTCAAGTTGATTTACGAACTATAAAAGATTTCAAATTTCCCAATTAACTATAGGGTTCATTTCAAGTTGGTCCACGAACTAACAAAAAACATACAGAATGGTTGACAAAATTAGGTTGACAAAAAAATCGAACTGAACCGGATTATTTATATTTATTTTTTATTTTTTATTTATTATATAAAATTTATATATTTTGAATAAAAAAGGTATAAGGTGTTTTTGGAACATGCTGGGTTTGAACCCATGACCACTTGGAGAGAGTAAAAATGTGAATTCCCAGTACATCATTTAGTCACTTATTATATTTAAGTACATGCAATATATTTATAGGCATATTGATACTTGAAATATAATAATTTATAAAATTATAATTGATATTCTACACCATAACCTTATACACTAAACCAAAAAGTTTGAAACTTTATACCTTAAAAATTAACCCTATACTCTAATAATTTTAGTATATAAATTATAAATTATAGTTTTGGACTTTTAGTAATATGTTTACAATATAGAAACTATAAATTATATAAAATACAAACTAGTAAAAATTTTAGACTTTTTGCAATGATAATATTTAAATAGAGACCTAAAGTAATATCCTTAAAAAAAGGAATGATATATAAAATATATTTAATTTTAAATTGTTATATTTCAAGTATCAGTATGCCTATAAATATATTGCATGTACTTGAATTACATAAATGGTTAAGTAGTGTATTGGGAATTCATACTTTGACTCTCCTTACAAGGTCATGAGTTTGAACCCGAACATATGAAAAAAAACATTTTACATCTTTTTTATTCAATATATATAACTTTTATATAATATAAAATATATAAATATATATAAATAATCCGGTTTGGTTCGGTTTTTTTGTCAACCCAATTTTGTCAACCAGTTTGTATGTTTTTTGTTAGTTCGTAGACCAACTTGAAATGAACCCTATAGTTAATGGAGAAATTTGAAATGTTTTATAGTTCGTGAACCAACTTGAAATGAACCCTATAGTTAATGGAAAAATTTGAAATGTTTTATAGTTCGTGGACCAATTTGAAATTGACCCTATAGTTGGTGGATGTAAATATACTTGTGCTTATATTAATTTTTATATATTAATTGTTTTATATATGATTTTAATACCTATTATAGTTTATATATGTTTGTAATTAATTTTGTATATGTTTATTATAGTTTATATACTTTCTAGTTTATTTAGTATATAGTTTATAGTTTATACTATATGATTTTAATACCCATTAATTATAGAGTAAACCAAATTTTCTATTATAGTTTATATATGTTTTTAAACTATAAAAGGGTAAGAACTTGTCACTTGTTCATTTTGCTGGCTGCTCATTCTGTTTTTTATGTTGTGTAACGGATTAGAACTTGTCATTTGTTTGTTTGTGTTCAAATTTGTTAGAACTTGTGTTTGGATTTCTGAAAAGTTCTTAGATTTTCTAAATGAGCTTTTTATATAGCCATATGAAGTATGCAAAATAAGTCTTTAGCTAGTCAAATTAGGCTTGCAAAATAGGCCATTATCCAAAAAACTCATAAAGTTGAGCTTAATATTTTGGCCCAGTTGTTATCTGGTCTCCGAATAACCAAACCGTCCGAACCAATATTCATGGTTAACCAAACTAATTGGATTGAGCTAGACTTGGTTTGATTTTGGTTCTCAAATTGGCCATTTTGAAAATGTTGGTTTGGTTACGGTTATTCTTTTGTGGTTTGGTTTTTCGAACCATGCACACCCCTACTGCTAGCTAAATGAGGAGATATTTTTTAATTTATTTTTTATGATTTCTATTTTTGGTTTCAACTTAGATTTCTGAAATGTTCTCATGGTTGATTTAATCAATGATGAATTTTGTGATAAATTTTGTTTGATTTATGCGTTACTGATTGTTTATAAACATTTACATAAATGGACCAGGATCCCCTACCTATTTGCCTACCCATTTCCCTACCATGCTTTAATCTTGGCCATCAAAGAAAGAGTAGAGAGAGAAAGAAAGGGAAAGATGTGGGAGAGTTGATGACCAAGATTAAAAGCATACTAGAGAAATGGGTACGGTAAAGGATCCTGGTCCTACAAATAAGATAAAATTTTGATTTATATGGGTTTTATATGGTTGTAGCACCATCTTTTTGTATTTCGACTTTTGGTTGTTGATTTATATGGGTTTAAAATCTTGATTTCTCTTGTCTGTGATGATATGGGTTTGTTGTTGTAGATCTGAAATTTTGATATGAGTTTGTTTTTCCAGATATGAAATTCCGATATGAGTTTGTTGTTTCAGATCTAAAATTTCAATCTGGATTTGTTATTCCAAATCTGAAATTCTGACATGGGTTTGTTGTTCCAAATTTGAAATTTTGATGGTAGACATTGATATTATATATGGTCAACAAATGGTGCTACAACTACTTTAGATGGTATTGCAGTCAGTTCATCACATTCATTGTTTTCTACATTTTTTATATTTTTGTTAAAATCAAATTTTTGGTCGACAGTGTCGACATGTCGACCATGTGCCGACTAAATGAGTGTTTTGGTCTAAAAAGTGTCAAAAGGGTCACAAAAAAAAAAATGTTTTGGAGTTGAGAGTCTTAAAAGTAAGTTTGGTATTAAAAGAGGTTATTTCACAAAATTTCCCAATTATTGTTCCAAAACTTAGATTTTGACTTTGTATCAAAGCTAGGATCTCAAACTCTGGGAGCCTGGTCTAGATTTAGATACCTTACCCACAAAATTTTATCTTCCATCTAAGCTTGGTTTTCAGGATTTTGCCTAAAATTTCTTATACCCTAGATATTTAAGGCGTTTGCTATGCTTGATTCTGAGAATTGTAATGTACACTGCTCAGACACAAAACTCGACATCACTGGTCACTCGCCAAGTCAATTGAGCACTCGGTACTAGGCGATTTTCTACTCCTCGTTTTTTTTCCTTTTGCATAGTTTTTTGCTTCCCCACTATGATTTCTGACCATGGGTGGCTCTTCTAGTATTGATCCATCCAAGGTTAAGAAAGACAAAGGTGCAATGATGTCGTCCCCGTCTTTTGCCATTGTTTCTTCGCATAACATGAATTTTGAAATTACTCTTGATAAGTTGGATGGTACCAACTATGTTGAATGGGTGGCTACTGCTCAAGTTAATATTGTTTGTCAAAAGCAATGGGGATATGTGAGTGGTTCTAAACCAAAGCCCGCTGAAGATTATCTTGAGTTTGAATCATGGGAAGAGGTAGATTGTTTGCAAAAATAATTAGTTGTTGAATGCTATAACAAGGAAGGTTCGGTCTATGTTTTTCACAATATCTAGCTAGGTAACCATAGTTCTTTCTCTTTCTCTTTCTCATTATTTTTATCCCTCTTTCTTTCCTCCTTTCTCTTTTTACACCCATTACCGGACAGGAAGGGAGACTAACAAATAGGTGCTAAAAGAGTGATGGAGAATGAGAGAGAATGAGAGAGAACGAGAAAGAGAAAAAGAAAGAGGCAAGGAAAAAGAGAGAAGGGAGAAGAGCCACTGGTGTAGGGTCCAGTCGGACAACCGGATTGGGCTTAGTGGTTGACAGGACCGCTCCCGGATTCCACCCTAAAATCTAGAGAGGTCCTGTGGGATCCAAAATCAAGGAAAATTCGGCAAAACTTCCCATGAAAATGGACTAACCCAAAATAAATAAAACTTATAAAAATACTTCTAAAAACTTCAACCACCTCTACTACAACCAAAAAGGGGTCTCAGACCCTACAAATACAAAATAATCTTATAATTTAAGTATGGTTATCAGAGCCACTACTCCTATTACAACAATTTTTACAGTTAAAGAAAAAGAACTTCTAAAAATGGAAGCGATGCCTACAAGATCCGAGTAGAGAAAATGGACGCTATGCCTCGACGTGATTGGCACGACCTCCACCACTGCTAATGTCTTGGGGGAACAATTTAAGACAAAACACGAAAAACTGTGACATCAACTCAGTGAGTGGACAGTTAAATGGAAATGAAATCAAAGGTTAAATATCTTTTCAGAAAACCCTTTATAACCACGTTTAACTCTAAGACCTCACGTCACTCTTTGAAATCCCCTAGTTTTAAAACCATTTACAAGCTTTAATAATGTTATAAACTAATGGAACACAAGGAAAAGATAAATTAAAACACATTTCTCAATAGTCAACCATCTAAATTAACAAAGTCATAAAAATAATAAAAATGAAATCTTTATAAAACTCGAAAGATATTTCTTATTTAAAATCTATATTTAAACTCTTGAAGATAAAAATTCAATTTTCACCATGCATATACCCTGAAAAATCTGGCCATACACTTGTGCGGAATTCCTGCATCGCACAAGTAAGCAATATCCTGGCCATACACACGCACGGAGTAAAATCTATACACGTGCAGGCAGAGCATCCCCCAAAGGGTGAAGCATCCCGACACACGGCCCAAAGCTTATATGTGTGCCGTGATGGGTCCTAAAGACCTATCCAATCCAATAACCTGAAGGGTACAACATGGGTGGTTTGAAAACCATTTTTTCATAACCCAAATAAATCATTTTTCCACCAAGAGTAGAGTTTATTGTACTTTCCCAAGAAACTTTAAATCCATAAACTTATTGCATAATTCCAATTAAAAATATCTATCCTCCACAACTAAAATTCTCAAATTAACTAAGTCAATACTCAATATGGAAATCTCATTTAAAAATTTTCAAAGCTAGATAAAATCTCATATTTGGTTTTCAAATGATAAATATGCAAATAACCATTTAAAACCCATAATTCAATTAAAATCAAGGTCAAACTCACAAATCATCATATTTGGATAAACTCATTATAATAATCATGACTTAAATCTCGAAGTTCATGAAAATAATTTAAAAAAATACAAAATCCAACTCACTACTCAATAATCAATTACTCAAGATATTAGTGATCAAATCCTTGAATTTATAAAAAAATTCAAGAAACCAAGTCCACTCACAGAGATAGCCCTAGTTTCGATCCTCCGCCGGATCACACGAGCCACGGTCGTCTCGCCTATAAATAAACAATCAAAAAAATACAATTAGATCCAACTCAAGATACTTAAATGTGCATGTGTGCTCAACTTAACGTCTCACCCGACTCTCGTTCTAACTCGACGGTTTACGATGTTTAAATTAAACTCACAAACACCTCCTCAAATACCTCAAAGCTTCTCGGCTCTAACCAACATCACCAACCATCCAAACAATTCCTAAACTTAAAAGAAAATCTGCACAAGACTTAATTCGGTCGAAAAGCTCGTTTTAGAGAAATTTGGTATCAACAAGGTCTCAATTTAGTCCCAAAACAACTTCGGTTTCTCCAATCACATTCAACATAGCCAAGATCAACAACTCACTCAACAATTGCCCCCAAAAAAAAATCCTTTATTCACGAATGGCAGTGGCGGTTCGGAATCACTGTGGGTGCCGCCCAAAGCGGCTGCCCCTAATCAAAATTTTGACTAAAATACCACATTCATCAAATCTACTCAAACTTTCAATTCTAAGCAATAATTGGGGTTCCTAGGGATGAAATTTATCCAAAACCATCACCAATAAGAACCCCCAGTCCGAAACCTAAACGAAATTCGAAATGGCTCTATATTCCACAATTTCAAGTTTCTAAATTCAAGGTTTTAAACTACAAAACCACAGGAAAGTTAAAGCCCAATAAGAGGAAGAAAACCCACCTAAAATGGAGGTGATTGGCATCGAAAATTGGCCACAATCTGGCGAGATAAAGGGGGCGGTAGCTGGAGTTTTTCTGGGTTGTTCCTGTGCGCGTGGGGTTGGGCTGCCAGGGGACGTTAGTGGGGGGTCTGCGCCGGCGAGAGGGCTCGCCAATGGCCTAGGTTGGTTGGATGGTGGCTGGAAATAGCTGGGCTGGTCTAAGGCCGGTGTGTGCATGGGGTGGGTTGCGGAAAAGAAAGAAAACCGAGAGAGAGAGAGAGAGAGAGAGAGAGAGAGAGAGAGAGGGCTGATTTAATTGAGGTGTTTGGGTTTTGAAATTTCTCAAATGCCCTTTCTAGAAAACTCTCCACACTTCATACCAAAATTTCCAACTAGAACACTATTTTCGCCTATGCGTTTGGAAACTCGAGTTCTAATTAGCCGTCTCGAGCTTAAAGGCCACAAATTTAAATTTTTAAAACGCTCCTCTAAGTACTAGAATTTCCTTCCTAAAAATTTAATAAAATCCGCCTAATAAGATTAAATTTTTATTTAAAATAAAAATAAGACTTGGGATCGGGTCGTTACAGTGGTGGTTGCAACATTTGTCCTTTTTTATTTTTCTTCAAGTAATAGTTTTCCTAAATGGGCTTTTAATATTAGGCTAAAATTGTAATTTAACAGAATGAAAGAAAGGGGTGTGAAGTGAGAAGAATAGGTGTATGTGTATAGCAACCATCTTCCCAAACCGACTAAAAAAGAAAATTTGCAACCTAAATTATAATTCAAAGAACACTTATTTCTTTATTCAAGAATGTTGGAAGTGCAAGATCATTGGGAACATATATCATACAAGTTTGTTTTTCAGTTCAAGATGAAAAACAAAATTGTAGGATCTATGTTCCCAATAATCAATCGATGTGCCATTTGAATTCATGTTTTAAGTGTTTTTGGATTATGCTTAATTGCAGTAATGGTCCATAGACTTTTGTCTAAATCTCAATTGGGTCCTTAAACTAAACTTTGTATCAAAATCGTCCTCAAAATTTCAATTGTATTTCAGTTTGGTCTAAACCATCAATTCCATTATGTTTTATGTCAAATTTCATCACATATATATCCTAAATATTGGTTTAGAAAAAAATAAATAACTATCTTCTATCTCCTCTCCTTGTAAGGCCTTCTACAGTGGTGGTGGACTTTTTTGAGAGCCATATATATATTATTGCTCAAGTGGTACTGAGAGTCAAAATTTAAAAAATATGCCTTATTTTTATTGTGTGCCCGAATAATTTGAAATTTGTAACTTCAATATTTATGAATATTGTAGCATTATAAATGTTTCATTGAGATTGTGAAAATCATACTAATATTGAATATATTTCAAATTCCATAATATTAAAAATGTAAAAAAGAACAATCAAAACCAATAAAAGTTAAATTAAAAGGCACACCCAAGTACAAGTACAACAATGCTAAAAATTAAAAGAAAACAATAAGGAAAAGAAACACTATAAAGATAAAGGGGTTTTTTTTTTCTTTTTAAGTCCAAAATGAAAAATACCCTTATCGGCCGGTACACCTGCAAAAACATGGTGACTGGACAGTCCACTTTAATGAGCCGAGCGTTTGGCACCAACACCGAGCACTCGGTACAACCCACCGAGCGCTAAAAAAAATGCCACTGTGTGCTATGAAATTGTCATTGTCAGATAGTGACAATCACTGTTATTATCTAATAGTAGCTATTTAAATTGTAAAAACACAATTTTCCCTTTAAAAAAAAAAAAAAACCACCGAGCGCTTGGCGCAAAAAACACGGAATATAATATAACATGAACTTTATTTGTACAAAGTCAACCTATTCATCATTTCAATTTTTTAAGTGAGTTTGTTTATCATTAAGGGCTATAAAATAGACTTTAGAGTGATTTACTTTAAAGATAAACACAAGCACAAGATAAAACAAACAACATTGGGCTAAATCTTCTGAAATCATTGTTGGAAATTTCCTAGCTTGTCGCTTCCAGCGGTGATCAATCAGATCATTTCTAAGATTCGCGTTGATCTCAGATGACCTAATCAAATGGTGGCGAACAAATCTCTCCTCTAATACTTTCCCCCAATATGTGGTATCTCTTTATTACACGACAATGCATGATTTTGCAATGTGTTGTAGACAAGCGTTAATTGCATAGGGCTCTATCCTCATCATTCAACCACTTCCTTTTTCTTGGTACATTGTAAACAAACTAATGAAAAATTTAGAGTAAAGATAGATGAATGTGAAGAAAACTAGGATATACATAGAGGTTTAAGTGAAGTAGTCCTTGGAAGTGTTGGTGGATTTTTGTATAATTTTTCCAAATTTTTCTAAGATTTTTGACATTTTTTCTAAGAGTTTTATGCCTTTGTTACAATTTATTTGGATTATAGTCAATCCTAGTTGTTGATTTTGAACAAAACCCAACGGACAAATGATCTAGTCCAATGCTTTGTCCAAAAAAAGCCCAGCTTTTTTAAAAAATAAAAAATTGGACTGTTGCATCTCCATCTAGGTCATCAATTATGGACAAAAGATCTCGTATGTTAACGAGGGACACACTTCCTTCTCTTTCCTTGTGAGCACGCCTTCCTCTCTCCTCATAGATGCGCCTTCTGCACATGGGTATGGCTCATGTCACATGGGCTATCAGCTACTCAGGCCGCAGTCTCTCTCTCCTTCTTTTCACCCTCACATAGAGGGGCCCACTTCATTTGGCTTTTAACTCATGTTGGCTCTCATTATGTCCAATATTGGGTTTGGGTTTGACACTTAGGCCAAAATGGCTCTCACTTTTCCAGCCCATTGGAAAAGGGCCTAATCATTCCCTTATTTAGCCTTCCAAGGTAGCCATGAAGAAAAACCTTCAAATCAATCACACCCTAAATTGATAAGAGTTGTATTTTGTCACTCATCTATTTAGGACCACACCTATACTCTCCCCTGCTAATACCATCATCTGGTGACGTGGGATATCTAACACCCTTTTCAACGGTAGGGCTGGACCAACTGTCATACGACAGTCTCCCTCCAAACGGGTTATTGAGCCGAAATGCCCATGATTACCACATTCACAAGGCATGCAGGATACATGGATCATACAATCCATTCTCAAACCCATGCCATTTTTATGCATTTGCATAATTCATGAATGAAGCTTATAAGTGTGCTTTGTTCTATAAGCTAGGTTGCAATTTTTTTTTTATTCTTTTGAATTCATTTGGAAAATTTTGTCAAACTTGTTTTGCTTATTTGCTTGAATTAATTTCAATCAAACATGTATTCGGATTCGTATCTCATTATGAGGAGATATTGGAGTGAATTCAAATGTAATTCAAATTCTCGTACTCGAATTGAAATCAATAAGGATGTCATCCAAACAAATCAAAATGACTATGTCACACCATAGAGTTATTCAATATGCCCTCGATACCGAGTCTAATAGACATCCAGGCACACTCAACTTGGTTAGCCTAGGATTACATTCAAGCACACACTTCACACCGACCATCATCAATGCGAATTGTAGAATGTAGGGATTTACAAACAATGTTTACAACAAGGAGATCCTGCACACCAAATAACTATGGGCAACTTATTTGTTGTTGGGGAGATTTGAACCCTTTAACCTTATATTTCAAAGAAGTGCATCCCACTAGTTGAGCTATGATAGGTTTTGTGTATAATATTTTTTACTGTAACAGTTATACTAAAGAAGAAATTACATAAATAGTTCACTTATTATTCGCTAAGTCTCGTTTTGGTCCACAAATTTTTTTAAGTTTCATATTGGTCCATGAATTGTCTGATGTTTTCCATTTTGGACCAAAATGGACAATTTTATCCCTCAAAGTAAACTCATTGGTACAAAATTGAGGGGCAAAATTGTCTGACTTTGCCCGATTTAGACAAAAATAGAACACTTCAGACAATTCGTGGACCAATATGGCACTTCAAAAAATTTGTGGACCAAAACAAGACTTAGCGAATAATAAGTGGATCATTTCTATAATTTCCTCTTATACTAAATGACATATGTGACTATTCAAGCAATCATTAATTGGGTTTATAAGGATTTAAGGTTTAATATGATATTGTAGGGTTTATATATATTTGATAGTGCTCAATGGTGTTTAAGATTCTTGGTTTAGTGTTTATTATTTTATAGTGTTCATACATTGTTTTAGTATATTTAAATAATTTTTTTATGTTGTGGAATTACCATAAGCTATATAAGAATTTAGGATATATATAGGAGCTAGAGATTAAGACCCCAAATGCTAAAAAGTAAAATCTAAGCCATAAACAAATCCAAACATTAAACATACAACTAATGAAGTAAACTTTTAAGTACTTTGAGTGAGATATATTGATGATTGTCAAGATTTTACAATAAGGTTTATAAGGGTCTAAATTGTAAAATAATAAATAAAGAGCTCTCTATTCTTCACTCACTCCTCACATTTTAAGAGCCAAAAAGTGATATCCTTTTCTAATATAGAAAGGACATGTTTGGAGTTAGATGCAACTTTCTCAAGGATAAAATTTGTCAAAATGAAATTGGTAACAAGAAATAATTTAATTTAAGAAAAGTATAATGGCGCTGACGTTCTCTCCCCACTAACACAAGTTGACATAATCATCCATAGATTTCACCCTAAAACCCGAAGTGATTCTGTGGAATCCCCAAAAACCTTATGTTCATTCTATCTTTCAATTAACCTTAGCCAAAAATCTGAAAAACTCTACCAAAAATTTGACAACACCTCCCCTATAAATTTGACTATCTCCAACCTGTCAAACATGACATACACTTCTATAATACTTCAACCACCCCAATCACAATCCAAATAAGGGTCTAAGACCCACACCATGCAAAACTAACTCCAATAAGAGCATATCTAATCATATTTAAAATAAAAAAACATTATAACGATCATAAGGGAAACCTTGAACCCAAAATATGAAAAAGCTGGGGATGAGAAGCTTGAATGCCTTGACATGGTGCGATCCGACCTCAACGATCTCTAATACCTGAAAGAAACGTTAAAACCAAAATGTGAGAAAATAATCTCAGTCAGTGGACAAAAATGAAATTTAAAACTTTTCCTTTAAAAATCATTTAATAAAACAACTCATTTTTTCCTTGAGTTTAGTTTTCTTTAAAAGCCCTCATATTTAAAAACCATTTCACACACCTTTACGAAAACGTCATAAAGACATCAAACGTAAAGATTTGAATAACCAAGTACACAAGAGATTTCAGAATTTCTTCCACAAGATATGTTAGAGAGAAATATCAATTAAAACATCATGTAAGAACACTAATAAGTCAAATAATCATATTTCACAACTCAAAACTCAAACAAAGGTTTTGTCATAATAACTTAATTAAATTTAGACTTATTCATGCCAATGCCCCCTTGAAAGTAACTTCGATTTTCAATTTGCCTCTTAAAACTTCATTCCTCCCACTTTACCCCCCAAACTTTATAAAATATCATATTTCGTCAAGCCCATTACAAGCTCTGTCAAATAAGCTGACGTGGCAGTTTATTGCTCTTTCCACATAAGCGCCATGTGGGCTTTTTTGACGGACTCATAGACAGACTTAACGGAATATGGTATTTTGTAAAGTTTGGGGGGCAAAGTGGGAGCAATGAAGTTTTAGGGGGCAAATTGAAAATCGAAGTTACTTTCAGGAGCCATTGACGTGAATAAGCATTAAATTTATGTGTCATATAGGTGGAAACAATGCTGGATAATGGGGAGGATGTTCATCTAGACTTAACGTATTGCAATATTTGTCGGGCCTCCTCAGTAGGCAGTTCGTCTCAAGAGTTTTGTTATTAATGGTTTCCATTTTAGAATCAAATCAGTTGATGTAAGAAAAAAAAATCAAAATTGTGGGATCTTCGTGGCTGCTAATACACCAAGTTATGCGAGCACTAGAGATTGAAGACCAATAACTGGTTTGGTTGATTTTTGTGGTATGGCTATTGATATTATCAAATTGGATTATGGAGAAGGTCGTAAATGTGTGTTATTCGACTGTGAATGGGTAGATAACCATAGTGGGACTAAAGGGGATGCATTCGGGTTCAAGTTGGTAAACTTCAAGAAAAAAATGAACACCAATGACACTTTCATTCTTGCAACACAAGCGTGTTCTACGTGCAAGACCCCTAGACCCTAATTGGCACGTCGTAGTTGATACTCAACCACGTGATCTATATGACATGAACTCAGTGGTTCTTTCTGATGTATGTGGAGTCTAAATATTGGATGAAATCCGCATAGGTAGAGATGAAATTAACCCATGCGGAGATGTTGAAGGCATGCACAACCATTCACCAGCGATTATCTCCAATTAGAGCCACATGACATGATGGTGCTCTGTATTTGTTCATAAGCTCATTAGTGTTCTTTTAATTTAAAGCATTACTCTTGTGGCAACCTTGTACTTATTTGTATCTTATTTATAGTTCATGGTTTAGTGGAATAGTTACATTGCTAATGAAGTGTTGGATTAATCAATATGAACTAATATGTTCTAATTGATTTAGTTAATCCATGTTGTACACAAGTGCCAGACAACATCAATGAAGGAAGTCAAGAGTAGGAAGTCCCATGTTGTTTTCAGGGGACGAAACTCTGGTATTTATAAGTCATGGCCTGAATGTTGTTTTCAGTAAATATTGTTCATTTTGATTATGCATGATATGGTGGTGACTGCAATTTTGATTATCTGTAATATGTAGTTTTATCCAAGATACTCACTGCATACCAGAGATTGATGTTGAAAATACCTACAAAGCATCTATCAACTTTCTTATTAATTTTTTTAAAATTACTTTATTTTTTAATTTTTAAAGTGACTTTAATTGAGTTGATTGATGTGGAAAATACCTAAAAAGCATACCAGGAATTCACACTGCATGCACCATCAATTGCTAAGTGCATGAACTTTGTTCATTCAATGAGATATAGTTAAGATTCGTATGATGAGCAAGCATGTGCATGGAGTGTAGTGTTGATTGTCATTTCTTTCTACTATGTATGCACGATAAACCATTCAATGCTCTCACTCTGCCACACCTGACATATAGAAAAAATAATAATGCCTAAGAAAGTTAGAACCCCAATTAATCTCAATGTTTATCGTGAGTTATGGTTTGAAGACCCATGTTATGATACACTACCCTTGGATGCGTGCTCGCAAACTGATTCAAGTGAGAATCCTCATGAAGCAAGGGATTTTCAAAATGATGTGTTGGCCAATTGGGTGCCACAAACTCAACACGTTTTTCCTCAGCAAAACTACCTAGGTGACACCAACTTCTTTAGAGAACCAATTTCTGGCCAGTGATCTCCAAATGACAGGTTATTTCATGCTAAGAAAGGTAACCAATCTACTGAAAAAAAAAAAAATTATGGATATACTAAGCGTATGAAAAAAAAAAAAAAAAAAAAAAAAAGTAATGCCCTATGTTGAAAAAGAAATTGTAAGCACATGTCATTTTTCTCCTACACCCAAAAAAGCTTTTGTTGACAATGGCCATGCAATGGAACAAGGAGAACCTTCTAATGCTAAGTCCCCAGCTAAGAGTGACATTCCGGGGTCATGGTTGGGTGATATCAATGACAGTGAAGCATTCTCTCTAAATGACACCGATAGTTATGGAATGAACTGGTCAGATTAGGCAAATGTGTTGAGGGTGCCCCATGAGACCCTTTTTATTTACTATGTATGTCTTAACTTATATTAGTAAAAACTAAGGTTCTGTAAGGATTAATTATTTATATGTGAAAACTTGTTCTACTAAAACATGTTCTATTAATTACTTACAATAGTGTCATGGTATATATATATATATATATATTTCACTACTTCTCAGAATGTATGTAATACTATTTGAATCATATTTATTGACTGGTATATAAATATTTGTGGGGAAGTGACTGACTCTCTTAAAACTTGGACTGCACATAACATTGAAGACCTCACCATATTGGCACTTTCAGGGATAGTTGTTTTGTCATATTTGTAGTGTCTGACTGATTCACATGGTTGGTGACAACATTTACTCAAACACATGAGTTAAATGCAACCATATCTACCGAATAAATGGGGAGGTCAAGTGTACTTCATGTCCAACAACCTGGTTAAATACCATTTCTACACATTTTGAAGCTTACAAATTGGAAGTCTCTCAAGTGGAGGTCCAAAACTAAATCTCCTATCCAAGTGTAGAAATGTTTTTTTTTTTTAAATTGCATATTGTTCATTAAGTTATAATATGAACTTAAATCACCAGTGGGTACCATTGCCTTTCGTTGATCATGATTGATATACTTGCCTGGCTTTGTTCATGATTGCCTAACCATTGCATGTTTTTGTTATAGCTTGGTATGTATTTTTACTCTTGTCCCTATTATAATATGAACTTACATGATTATGTCGTTACCAATGCATACTAGGAAGCGCAAGCAACACGCAGATGGAGCTGTTAATGCAAATCCTAAACCTCGCAAGGTTCGAATCAAGAAAAGAGCAAATAGGGCGAGGAGGACTCAACCAGGAACCAAAGATGATATTGACAGTGATTATGAACAATATTTGAGGAAGACCTACGGATTGGAGTTAGGAACATAGCTCATGAGCATGAAGTTCGCCACTGCCCAAAAAAGTTGCTGACTTGACTGTGTTACCTATATCATGCATATATTCTAAAACTAAATATATGTTTGCTACTTGTGACCATATTTGTAGCATTGACTGGATTTATTTACATGTATTATTAAGAATGAAGAAGCAGTAGATGTATATATTATGTTTTATTTAGAAACTATATATTTTCCCTAGTAGTCTTCAAATGTTTTCTTCAAGGTTCTGCCTTGTATTTAACATGACTATTATTTATGTTTTATACTCACTTTGTTAACATATAGGGTAAACCAGAGTAAAGCAAACATCACAAATTAACTTAGATGAAGGTAATGGACCATATTTGGATATTTGGGTGATTGTTGGAATATAGTAAGCATATTTTAATCCAAACCCAGACAGAATATAGCTATTGCAAAAATATCTATTACTGTTTGAGTGATGAAACCAAAGGAGGCAACTCAAAATGGTTGGAGGGAATATATTTTAATTTCCCGCCTATTTTCCTCACACATAAAATTGAAACAATAGGAAGGAATTGCTCAGCTTTAGTTCATGGCACCTATTTTTACCACCAAACGGGCCAAAACTTTTTTGTAATGTGAATAAAGTATTTGTTTTATACAACAAAGTGTACTTGAACAATCTAATGAGATTGTAGTTCTGATGGACAATTTCCCAAAGTGATAAGAGCAGTGATCATAGACTAAAAAATATAAAATCTCTACCAAGGCTAGTGAGATAAAATCAAAAGCTTCTTACTTTCTACTCTAAAACAGAAAAGAAAAACTTCAATAAGGAAAGTGAAAGGGATAGTTCATTCAGCCTTTTATCTTAGGTAAACCAAACACCATTGTGGACTACTATGAATGAGTATGCTTAATTAGTGTGCGTGTGTGTTTGATTTGTGCAAACCTGTGTGTTATTGGTTGATTAGCTTCAATGAAGTAAAAACCAAATGAATGTTTGATAAAGCACTAACAGGTTTCAAACGAAAACAAAAGTGTTAGTCAACATGTACCCTCACACCACTTCTCAAAATAGTCTAGATTTATAGTTCCAAAATGCCTAAACCCTATTTTTTTTAAAGTCCTGCAACCCCATTGATTCACATGTGAATGTTGGTAACAAGGAAAAATTTGTCAAATGCGCAAACACTATGACATTTGCATGTTTTTATTTTATCCACTTTACTGTGTGTTTATTTTTTAACGAGACTTTACTGTGTCTTATATGTGGACTGTTATGCTTGTAGCCTTCCATTGGAAGAGAATCATATATTGGTTAAAAAAAATCAACTTTGCTAGGAGGAAAGTTCTTTATATTGGTAAAAAAAATCAAGTATATTTGTAACAAAATAAATTATATTGCTAAAAAAATCAAGTTATACGTGGACTGTTATGCTTGTAGGCTACGAGTGGAAGGAAATGGTTTTTATTTTTTATTATTTCTTTGAATATACCTTTATAATCCACATGCTTTTGAGGAATCTGTCAGGTGAATATGGTATTTAACAGCAAATAACATACTATATCTATGAAAAATTATTTAAATATTCATCTTTCCTGCAGCTCATATGTTAATAGTGTAATTAATACATTAGTGTGCTCTGATTCATTACTTATTTATCAATAAAACTAAAAAAGCTGATCAAACACTGATAAATTTTTCCTTAACAATTTGTGCAGGTGAGTTGTGTGACATTGGATGCATTTGGTGAAAATGGCTGAACAAGGTACATGTTTACTCATATAATTATGATTTTTACATGATCTTAGTCCTTCTGATCATTGTAAACAAAGCATTCAAGTCATGTACTCCTCTTTGTTGGTCAAATAAGTAGGGACAAGCAAATGGTGACTGACCTTCAAGCAGAGGGAACTAAAGATGTGGTAGGACTAGAGACTCAAGATAAAGGAGTCGATATTATGGAATCTAACTCTAAGACACAAGACATGGGAAACCATGCTGAACTGCAAACAACATTCGATATTCTTCGAGCAAGAGAAAATGCCATGGAGATTGCCAATGCCATGGAGGCAGCACTTGATGTTCTTCAAGCTCAAAAGAATGTTGAAGCTCCTGCTCCTGTTCCAGTTGCAGACATAAGGCAGCGTCAGGGACGCAACCACCCAAACTGGGCCATAGAAAAACATGAGATCACGAGGTTCAACCATTTTGGATAAGCAATTGCACCTGCAAGGACAATAGAACGATTTTCTCACTACATTGGCCAACTAATCATTGATAGAAAACTTTTCCCAATCAATGTGGTGGATTGGAGACACTTTTGTGGTCGTGTGTTAAACACAACTTGGACTAAGAGTGAGGTTTGCAATCTCCACATTTAATTTTACATTGCTATTTAACCAGTTTATTGGTATTTGACACTTTCTAAAACATTAATTGTTGCAATTATAAGGAACAATTGATTGGAATGATAACAGAACAAAAACTTTGGGCATATAGAATTCGTTACATGGTGGAGACGAAGCTAAATGAACACTAAAAGCATCACAAGTGTATTCTGGGTAAGGATTGGTACTACACCAATGAAAACACTGAAGCCATGTGGTGACCAGCATGTCTGCCCTAGCCAATGGTCCCTACTGGTTTCTCATTGGGATTCAGATAAGGGAAATGTAAGATCAAAATCAAGTTAATTTTGTTTATATTCAATCATATTAAGTGTGAAAACATTTGGTAAGTACATAATGTATGTGAACTAATTAAGTTGTTAGTATTTATAAATAATAAGTTGATATGACATGCAGTTTTCACTTAAATTGAAGTGGCAGCATAATTTACATAATGTATTGTTTTAGACTTGTAATAAGGAAATTGGTTTTGTGTTCATGCAGCGTCAACATGCCATTAACATATTCAATCGTGGCAAAAAAACTATATGGCATAGTACAGGGACTATATCATATGCACAAGTGCATGATGAATATGTAAGTTCCAACAATTTGATTTGGCATTTCAAATAGTGTAATAGCACATGTTCTGGAATGTTATTGACCATATTTCACACTTACTGTTATCTAATTGGCAGGCACAAGAGCATGGGGGTGTTGAGCCTAATAGAATTGAATTTTTAAGCTAACACACCGTAAGACAAATGGGGAGCCTATTGATGCAATCTCTGGAAGAATCATGTGGATTTTTAATTGCATAGTTAGCTTAAAATTTACTAGTCTTGGAGGGTATTTATAATTGACATATTAATGGAGTCTCATTTACAACTACCTAAGGATACATAGAGTTGCAAATAATTCCTTTCACTTCTAATAAATGTATGTTTACTGAATTTTATGTGCAGGTTGAGTTAGACAATAGGATTCATGCATACCAAGAGTTTCTGAATAGTGTCGAACTGACACCTCAAGTTTGCAGTGAGGTATTTACAGTTGTGCTTGGCCTAGAGCAGGGTAACCGAGTTAAAGATTATAGGATTAGGGTAACTCTTTTAGACATACCTGGACTCGTGACTAATAGGTGAGGTCTCTCGGTTGAGCTGCATGCTTTGAGGGCTGCCTACGAGCAACAAACTGAAGAAGCTGTTAGAGAAGCTGAACAACAAAAAGAGGAAACTCACAGAGCAAGGCTTATGCTGGATCAGTATCGTCGGGAGATAGAGCGTGTGCGAAGCATACACCAAGAGGAGATTATGCATTTGTTAAGGCAACAGCAGAACATGGATATACACTTTGAGACTTAAGTGTTAAGTGCTCTTGACAATTACTTCAGGATAACAGCTGCCCACATCACTTCCAAGCACACAAGAATATATGCCTCCTAAAATGCAAGTCTTATATGATGGTACAATGACACAAGATTCACCTGATTATGTGCCTTCAAACTTCCTGTTTGCCCTGCCTAGACTTAGGAATGCCTCATCTGATTCAGCCACTCATTCAGGCAATGCTTCAACTCCTTCTCCTAATCGTATGGTTTCAACACATAGGGGAATATTGAATGCATGGTGCTCCCTGAATGAAGCAACCAGGAAGCATGACAAGTTCTTAGGTATGGCTGCTGAAAACTTGCAGACTAGGAAATGAAATGGAATTGTTGCTGCCACAGAGATTTTTGTTGTTGAACTGTGGATGTATTTGCTGCTGTATTCGTTTTTGCAAGATATTTTGGACAGTTAAACTTGCTAATATATATTAGGTTGTTGGCCTCATATAGAATAACAAGTTCAACTCTTTTATGGATGTTAGTAAATATTTTGGAGGTTGGTCTCATGAACTTTAGCAGACAATCATGTATTAGGACTTGAATTTTTGAAGATGCGTTTAAGTAAAACCTCTATAGGGTTTAGGAATAATGTATTTGTCTTGAAGATTTGAAAGTCTGAAGCAGCAATACTTGTAACTCATGTGGCCCTTATTAATGTACCAACTTCATTTCTCTATATTTGTGCTTGGCTTAAGTTTAACCAATTAATTGATCCTTTCATGGTTTTTCATAAGTCCTTGAGGAAGCTATCATGGACATTAGCAAAATAAATATTAAATTGAAAAATGCATAATAATTTAAATGCAATTTAAGTAACACTAATGTCTATAATAGTCTGCTTAGTAGTTGAACTTAACGGACTTTATCAAACCATTTGTAATTATGGCATTAGTGAGTTTAATACAGTATATGGGAAATTTACTTATGTATTGTTAGTTTATTCTGGTATCAATGAAGATTATAGTAGTTACTTGTGATGGTAGCAGAGTGTGCAATTGAAACTCCAAAACAAACTATATTGCTATAGTTTGAGCAATCTGAGAAACTACTTCTGATTTGGTGAGTATTCCATAGACTGATTTCTAATTGGTTTCATAAGGAGTTGGTCATGAATGAAGCATAGAATAATCAAACCCACCATTGGTTTCAAGCCCTTGTCTAAATCAACGTCAGCAACCATATTAGGCAGCAACCAATTTCTGGGATAAGTTTGTATTGAGCTTAAGCCACCTCAATATGTACAACTATCCATACATTAGTGGATATTTAGTGGCTAAGCAGTAAACCAACCTACAATGGTTGATTAAGGAGCTTAAGATGCTGGAAATAATTGGTTTCCTTTGACCCTTATTGTTGTAGTGTACCATCCTCACTCTGAACTCGAGTGGTACCTTCAAAAACTCAAATCTTTCTTGAAGATTTCCAAATTCGAAACAAAGGACTCGGGTTTAATTCTCAACAAATCTTTGAAAACCAAAAGGTAATCCTCAAAAGCTTTCAAACACAAATTTCGTTTTGATAACATATTTCTATAAAACATTTATTGAAAACAACAAGTATTTCAAAATAAGAACTATATTTGAATATACTTTACCAAAATTTTGAAATTAAGCCTTTAAGAAAACAATCTTACAAAAGCAAATAAGAGATTTCACAAATCCAAGGACAAACATTTGCAAACAAAATAGTTTTTAAAACCTTTTAAAAGCATTGCTCTGATACCACTTTAATTGTCAAACCCCGAACCCCGGGTATACAACATATGCACCTATCTTGAATGATCCAAGAGACTAATCTCAGTAATCAAGCATTAATCCCCTAAAATACCCAAGATAGGTTGAACATTTTTAATTTAAAGGGACCGGGTTAGATCAGAGATAATAAATAGCGAAAAATAGGTGAAATAAAAATAAAACTTCTTTATAAAACTAACCCCTAAGGTTACGATAGTTCATTGCAACCTTAAAGAATGTAAATACATTCAATACAGGGCAAGCATAAAATGAAGGTTTTAAAACTACGCAAACGTATAATCAAAGTAAACAACTCAAAACCATCTCAAATCAATAGAAGAGAAATCAACAAAACATGGTCAATACGAAATATCAAATAAACAACAACACCAATCGAATCCAGAAAGTTGACAAGTCTCAAGATGCTACTCTGCTCGACCATTGTCCAAGTTCGTCTCTTTACCATGCTCGTACCTATAAAAACATCCAATAAATAAGGAACACAAAAACAATGTAGGGGGTAAGCATCTCATACGATCATAGCTTCCCTCAGAGGGCCCTACTAGGTTTGAAAACCACAAAACCATTCCTAGTGAAAAACATAGTGAAAATCTTTTTCCGTCGGATCCTTAAATCACCCAAAACAAGTTCTTCAAATATTTCCTTTTAAATCCTTTACAAAACATTTATGACTTGGCTATATAGTAATATGGCAAACATGCATAAAAATTCATAAATAATAATAATACAGATAGTCGATACACATTAGGTACGATTATGGCCAGCTATAATCAAAGAGAATAGCATCTATAGCGAGAGTGCTCTGGCCTAGTAAACAAAATTAGGAACTCGTAATTGAAAAACTGTATTTACTGCTACTTGATCAATCATGGGTCCACACTTCGCACAAGCACACGTAGCCACGTATTGGCTTCGCTAAGCTCCCCATAATATACTGATCAATTCTTTTAAAAGGTTTAGGGATTTGAACCCAAGATCACGTACTACGCTATTCGAACTCTCAGACCAATCATACAAATATAGAATGTTATAATAATTTAAAAACACAAACACACACAAAGTCCATAGTCAGGAAAGTATGATAAATCCCCCTTACTTAGAATCCAATGCTCTTCGCGTATTCTCTTACATAGCCTATGCATCCTCATCCATCTCGAATTCATCACCTTATTGTCACGTCACAAATAAATCCTTCGGTAACTGGTATTCCCAGTTGTAGACCTTCAAAGTTAGGCTTCACTCCTAAAGATTCCTCCTCCTTGGCAAGCTCTCCAAAAGAAAACTTTTAAACTATGAGAATTTTCTTCCCTTTTGATATGTCTCTTCTTAGAAAGACTCCCAAAGAATCAAGGAGTGAATATATCAAACTTCACTTGGTGGTGCAAGTGAAAATGAGGTACAATGGTCTTTATTTATAGGCATAAGGGGGTGAGAAGTTTCTCTAATTCTCCAATGTGGAATATGATGCACAAAAGTGCAAAAACAAGGGAAAAATCGAATTGTGTCAAGAGGGAACTGGCGAGTTACCCGATTTGTGAGACAAAACGAGCCGGTTTGGCCCCTATAGGAGAGGCGCGGGTCAAAGGGATCCGGCGTGAATAGCCGAGATTTAATTGGCTTTAATGAGGCTGAAGGGTTAAGATTAAAACAAAGGTGAGGATCCGGTGTGGCACGCGTCAACAAGCTCCCGTGAGCTCGCCTAGGTCAGCCCCTGCTAGGCGCCTTATCAGCTCGTCCAGCCAATCTCCTTGTGCCACGTCGGCCCACACAGTCCCAGTCAGCATTTTTTTTCGAATTCTTTTAATTTCTGAATTTTTCTATTTTGTTTCTAATTTCTCCAACTTCAAAAAATCACTAAAAATAGCTCGGGTCTCCAAATAATTCCCCGAAAATTCCTACAGACTCGTAACAATGAGTATTAATTTCCTATATCCTCAAAAGAGTCAAATTACTTTCAGAAAAATTATGAAAAATCCTTCTCTCATAATTTAATTCCAAAAAATGAAAACAAATAAGATAATCATCAAACTCTTGAATTTCCTTTCTCCAAAACTCACTATCAATCAACTAAACTCCAAAACCACAACCAAAGGTCTAAGTTAGTTAAAACGAAGTTAAGAAAACTTTAATTCCTTTCAACAAACCTTAAGAGCAAGGTCAGAAAGCTTAAATAATGAAATTAACATAAGCCTAAAATTCAGGGTGTTACACCCGACCTCTTCTCTCTCTCTCTTCCCTCTCTCCAGCCATGCACCTCTCTTCGATCGGGGATGGGTGAAGGGAGGGGTACGTGGACGGATTTGGGTGGTGGCCACTGCTAGCCTGGCTGGGTAGGGTTGGGGAAGGGGGCGGGGCTGGGTTGGGTTGGGTCGGGGTGAAGGTGGTTCAGTGAGGCTTAGGGGGAAGGTGTTTTCTTTTAATTTTCTATTTATTTTTGTTTTTATTTTATTTTATAAATTTTGATGAAGAAATTACATATATGCCCCTCAAATAAACAGCATCCATCCAAAATAGACGGAATGAACCAAAACCGAACAAGTTAGATAATAAGTGGATCAAAACTGAACTTAAAAAAGATTCTGGACCAAAATTGAACTAGCTATGAAGTAAGTGGACCAAAATTGTAATTTCCTCTTTTAAGTATTTTTGTATGGTTTGATTGTCACACATGGACACACAAAAATATTAGTGTCAAAAATGAAATCACTACCCTTTTTTTTCTGGCCGGAATATACAACTAATTACCCTGAATATTTTTACATACAATTGTGAATATTAGAAAAATAGTAACTCAAGCATTAAGAAAAAGGCCTAAAGGCTTCAGGCCTAGACATATATTAATATATTATGTATATATCTCATATGTCTAGCTAATTAATGTTTCCATGTGATATGTTGATGATGTTAATTATTCCTTAGAAACTTCAAAAAAAAAAATTGAAAAAGGATATAAATTGAAGTAATTCCAAAAGAAATTTAAGATGGTACCTAGCTAAGCATTTTATGACAACAAAAATAAAATTCAACACCACCAAATTAACTCCGAGTTTCCATTCTTTTTAGTCTTTCGATCTGTGCATGTGCTCATTTTATTTACACACTCACCAATCTCCAAACAAAAGCAGAGAAGTGGGATCATTCATTCAAAACTAGAAAAAACAAAAACAAAAAACAAAAAGTAAAAAAAAAGAAAAGAAAAACACTAACTATTAATCAATTAACCCTTTGGTAAGCCTAACAACTAACCATGCATGCACCATTATACACATGTCGAAAACATATTTCAAGTGTACAAATAAAATGCTAAACCAAGTGTTTACACCCTATTTTGGCATTGGGCTGGAGTCACAGCCGCCCAATTGCTAGCCCAATTACTGTTTAAGTTACCCCAAGTTTGCAAGCCCATACAGTCAGGAAGAGGAGTACAAATACAACAAGGAAAGGGTTTGGGTTTCCTAAACCCTAGGGGGTTGATCATTATATAAAGAAGCATTGACAAGAAGAAAATCTCTCTTGACACATTCAACACAAATCTCAGATCAAGCATCTCGATTTCTTCCAAGCTCTCAAGCAATTTTTCTCTTCGTTTTAGCTTTGTTAGGATTCAGTTTTTCTTAGTATTAATTTCTTTATAAGTTTCGACTCTTAATTTCATGTTTGTTTGCTATGAGATTTATTGTTAGAACTACCATTCTCACCTGTTTTCAAGATAGTCAGATTATTCATACTTTTTATATCAGGATTCACAATTTTATCTTTGCATCTTATTTCTCAAATCCTAGTTCATCGTATCTTTACTTTTGAGCACACTGTCATAGTCACACCAAGTAATTAGAAGTCCTTAAGGATTAAGGCATCAAGAACTTAGGCAAGGTAGTTGTTCCTTACTCACCGCACCATCGTTTGATTAGAAGTTAGATATATCGGCGTAATATATCAACCCAAGCACGACACAACATTCTATAAACCGACCATCTGGCCGTGCAGTGGCACGCCCGAAAACATAATCAAAGGACTAACAGTGTTCAAGGCAATCTTCTCAGCCACTCTCGCCGTGAATTTTGTAGGTAACACCAAGTAAGTTAGAAAGATAAGTGCATGACCAAATAAAAAGTAAGGAATCAAAATTGGCATAAGTGCATAAATTGATAAATAGGCAATTTATAAAATGAAATAGCTTTTCATGAATTTAAATTGAGAAATTTTGGGTTAAATACCTAATCCCAATAATTTTTTAGAAAACCAGTAAGACCATATAATTTTTAGGTTGGGCTACTAATTAATAGAGTTAATTTTCAGAATAGGTCACAAACTAACAGCCTGTTCTTTTGGGCCTTATTATTGACAGATTTACCCTTTGCCCATGTCTAATGAAAGTTGAAGTTTGTTAAAATGATTTTGACGAAATTGAGAACTCTTTTAAATTGGGTCATATCATTTCTCAATCTTGTTCACCAACCTTGCTATCGAATCCCAAACAGAGACAGAGAGAGCTCCATAGTTCCATAGCTCCGTAGCTCTGTAGCTCTGCACTAAGCTATTCACTTTACGGAGCTAAGAGAGAGAGAGAGAGAGAGAGACAGATTTGGTGCAGATGCTGGAGTTGGCGTTGGGTTTCGTTCAGCGGCTCGGTGACGAACACGGTGGTGGTAATCGAGACGACTTTGATTGCGCTGGTGATTGTGGTTTTGGTGTTGGTATGGAGGAGATCGTCAGATTAGGGAATTGGTGTTGGTTTGGTAAACTTGATCTTGAGTTTGATCTAAATTTTTTGTTCATATACTGCAATTTTAATTTGTTTTGATATATGTTGCTTATGAATTTCTTTTATTAATTTTCTTAGGGTTTGATCTTTGAATTTTGTTCTCTTTGTGTAATTAGCTCGTTGGGGTGCTTCTTGATATTAGATCTCAGAAGCCAGTGTTTCACTGCAGATCTGGATTTGGTCATTCTACTTGTTGGGTTCGTTTAGATATATACATGGAGAATGCAATGGATGGCAAAAAACTTTCTACTAAATCAGCTATTGATATACTTGCAGGTAAAATCCTTTTGAAGAGTCTCATATGAATTTATATTTGATATAATTTCTGTGTGTATGTAATATGTATGCATGCATGTATTCCTTTCATTCAAATCGAATAAACAACAATGTTTAAGAAAACTGAAAGCAATTCAATTAATTCCTAATTTCACTGACTTAACTGCAGAAAGAATTATGACACTCCAAGTATTTAACCAGACAAGCTGGCAAGAAACCTTCCTAGCACTCTGGCTCTCAGCCCTTCGGCTTGTGCAACGAGTTGAGACAAATCCATGTTAACATATCTTTTAACTGGAAAAAAAAAAATTAACATAGATAGTTACTTTCCCCTTCATTCTTTGTTTGCAGGAACGTGATCCTCTTGAAGGCCCTATACCACATCTTGAGGCCCGTCTTTGTGTCCTTTTGTCTATTGTTTCCCTGGCAATTGCTAATGTTTTGAGGAATGAGACCAAATTGAATTCCTCTTCTCTTCAGGGAGATACAGCATCTTGGAATGTGGAAAATGGATATGCACATGAAATGGATGGCAAAGCTAATACTTCAAGGAAACAGGGACTGATTTCTTCTCTCCAGGTCCTTGGAAACTTTTCTGGCCTCTTGTGCCCTCCTTCATCAGTTGTTGATTCAGCTAATAGAGCAGCAGCAAAACCAGCTCGCTTTATACTTAATTCCAAGAATGAAAAGGATGCATCAGGTGGAGGCAGTTGTGGGGATGCTTGTATAAAAGCAGGTTTATTATAAATTTTTAGTTCACTTTTAATCTCAGTCACAACTTCAAATTTTGTTAATTGGTTGTTATATGAGTTTTGGGGGTGGTTTATGTGCACTTTCTATAGTTTTCATGTTGGAGTTTAGGACATTAGGGTCTATCTTTTGAGAACCTAAACTTATCTCTTTCAATATCAGTCACACTTTATATTTAGTTATGACTGTAGGACAGTCACAATTTCAGATGCAGTTGTGACTACCAAACAGTCACAACTAAATTGTGACAGTCACAGTTAATTTTTTTATTATTTTTAGGTGTTATGTATTAATCCGTTTGATTTTTTATTTTTTCTATTTGAATCATTTGTGTGTGAATTGAAAGCCAATTGCATGACTCTTTATTCATATGTAATTGCAGATTTCTTAAAAAAACTCTCTCTTATTATAGTAGTCCTTCTAATGATTTTGTTTTTGTTTAATTTAGGGATATAGGGTTGGGTTATGAAGTTGGTTAATGGTACCAAGCACTCGGCAGTGACTTTTTTATATTAACTGAGCACTTCTTCCGGCGCTCGGCTCTAGTTCCTCCGTCTATTTGAATGGTACATCAAAAAAAAATTAGGCTGAAGTTGTCTTTAAGAATAGGCTGCCTTTCTACCTTAAAGTTAGTCACAACTAAATCTAAAGTTGTGACGAAACAGTCAACTTAGATTTAAGATGGTACCTTCTAAATGGAAGCAAAAATAGAGATGAATGTCAAATTATTTCTGTTTAACAGTCACAAGTTAATTTCCTCCTTAAGAGGGTATATGTTTAATGCAAATTTCCTTTTTATGTTAGTTTTTATGTTACATGTAGGTGTTTTATGTTAAACTTATTTTTTTATGAATATCGTTCACAACTTCAAATTTTGTTAATTCATTGTTATATGAATTTTGGGGGTGCTCTAGGTGCATTGTCTTTAGTTTTCATGTTAGAGTTTAGAGATTTTTTAGTTATGAATATCATTCGATCACAATTAATCAGTCACACTTTAGATTTAATTGTGAGATAGTCACATCTTAAATCAATCACAATTAAATCTAAAAACAGTCACAACTTAATTGTGATAGTCACAACTTTAGATTAGTTGTGACTAATTGGATTAATTTTTTAAAAAAATATATATACAATAGTATAGTATAAATTAGGTTAAAGCAATACTTTTGCATAGTAGTTAACTTACTGTAATGGTGGGAGATATTTCATTCCTCTTGAATGAGAGGGGTTCAAATCCCCTCCATGTTAAATGTTAATTTAATTTTTTGTGTAACAGTAATGCTACACTTACCACATTTTTATACCACAATTTCATACCATCTTACATGGCATTCATACATTGGACACTATAAATTAAAAAATAAAACCTAAAAAAGAAAAAGGAAATATCCTTCCAGTAAAGTAATGACACATCATGTGGGATACAAATGTGGGAAAAAAAATGTGGGACAACTAGCATTATTGTTTGTGTAATAAGTAGAGCTTGGCCGGAGTTCTGCCGGAGGACGGTGGCCGGAGTTCGGCCGGAGGTCGGCCGGAGGACGGTGGCCGGAGTTCGGCCGGAGGTCGGCCGGAGGACAGTGGGCGGGTGGCCGGAAGTCGGACGAAGGACGGTGGCCGGAGGTCGGCCGGAAAACAGTGGTCGGAGGTCATTCATGTTGCTGATGAGGGAAGGATAGATTTGTATTTTTCACAATGGCATAGCAAGTAAATATAGAACTGTTGAAGGCTTTTTAATTTCATTAAGTTTTGACTATTCAACTAGTATCTAATCTAAAATGGTATTTAATTTTGGTACCTAAACCAAAAAGTTATTAAAGTTTAGTAGTTAAAATCAATTGACCTATTTAAATTTTGTGGATTAAATCCACAGAGTTTCAAAATGTAGGGATCAAAACTAAACTAGTTAATTAATTTAATAGCACACTTAAACTAAAGCCAACAAAATTTGGAGTGCTAAAGTTAGAAACAAATATTTAGTTGCGACTTAAACGGGGTTTTCAGCAACAACACATTAACGACACTTTTCATAATACATTTAGTCACAAAATTTTAGGTTTTAGTTTCAAGCCTTGTTACTAAAAAAGCTTAGGATACTTTTTATAATACATTTAGTCACAAAGTTTTAGGTTTTAGTTACAAGCCTTGTTACTAAAAAATCTTATTTTTTTGTAGTTTTGATCGTATCATAATTGATGATTTGAAGCACAAGCACACGACTTTAAATCACCTTTCAATTTACTCCAACATCTCCTTAGAAGGCATATATATATGATAAAAGAAGGACTAAGCTGATAACAAACAAATTAAGCACACTTAGAAGTTTCATATTTAAATAAGCATAATACTTGTTTCTATTGTTAGAAGAGCAAGAAATTACAATTCCCCATAAATGAGTTGAATTAACAAATTAACTGTATGATCCATGAGTTGAAGATGAAAGACAAAATATGATCCGCGTGAATTTCATATTTTAAGTATTTTTGTATGGTTTGATTGTCACACATGGACACACAAAATTATTAGCGTGAAAAATGCATGATCACTACCCTTTTTTCTGGCCGGAATACACAATTAATTACCCCGAATATTTTTACAATTGTGAATATTAAAAGAAATAGTAACACAAGCATTAAGAAAAAGGCGTAAAAGGCTTCAGACCTAGTCATATATTAATATATTATGTATATTTCTCATATGTCTAGCTAATTAATGTTTCCATGCATGTGATATGTTGATGATGTTGATTATTCCTTAGAAACTTCAAAAAAAAAAATTGAGAAATTAAGGATATAAATTGAAGTAATTCCAAAAGAAATTTAAGATGGTACCTAAGCATTCTCTTTAGTCTTTCTGTGTGCTCTCTTGGCCAAAAAAAAAAGTCTTTCTGTGTGCTCATTTTATTTACACACTCACCAATCTCCAAACAAAAGCAGAGAAGTGGGTCATTCATTCAGAACTAGAAAAACCCAAAAAATTAAAATTAAAAAAAGAAAAAAGAAAAACACTAACTATTAATCAATTACTTGATTTTATTTGGTTTTCCTTTTCCCGTAACACACTGCTTAACAAGTTGCTTCAGTCCTCCCTTCTTCTTCTTATTATTATGACTCTTCTCCAGAATCACCTCTTTCTCATGAGTTTTGATCTCCTGCTCCCTCTTCCTCTCTGCAGCCTCCGACTCCACCTCCAACTGCAAACACAGCTTCAGCACCCTATCCTCCACGTGGTCGAGCCTCTCAATCAGAGTCCCCTTCGCGTCCGTCTCCATCATCACGTGCTCGATCGGACGGCAGTGCTTCTCCAGGCTCTTCGGGGAGATCACGTCCAGGGACGACACGTGTCCGTCGCTGGTGAGGGTCCCACTCGACGCAGTGGACGAGGCGCAAGAGGTCTTGGGCGACGAGGTTGACATTGATGATCTTTTGATGTTATTATTGCAGCCTCTGATTTCCTCCAACTGCCTCAGCATGTAATCCAGGCGGTCCAATCTAGATATGATCGGTTCCGCCGTCGTAATAGCCATTGTCATTGCCACCATCACTTTCCCGGGAAACAAACACTTCCTTAATTTTCTTTCTTGTCGTCCTTTTTTTTCTGAGCGAGTTGTGAGCTTTGCAAACTTTGGATAGGCTCAAGAGAGTCGAGAGGTTTCCTTATAAGGAAATAGAATCACTGTACACGTGGCAGAACTGAGAGTTGGGTACACGCGTCGAGATGTGTGGGTTCGTGTTGTAATGAGGGTTAAATGATGATGATTTGTGTTGGGGACACGTGGTGCATGCAAGGAAGCAGGATGGGCCACGTGGGGTGATCACGTGAAGCTTCGTTGTCCTTGGGGCTCGACTGCTGTCAGAGAATTGGGATCATGGATTGATATGGGATAGGGATGTCATCAGAGGATATCCGCCTTTTTCTGGAAGATTATGTGTCTCATGTTTATTAGAGAAAATTTAGTTGAGACGCGTGTTTGAAATCTTTTTTTATTGGAGTACTAATTTGAAAAATTGTGTAAATTTAAGATTTTTGTGTGTAATTTGCTCTTTTTTAAAAACAAAAAGTGTACAACAGTTTTTCTGATAAATTTTCTTATGAAAAATGTGAATTATTGAATTGTAATTTTGTAAAGCACCTATTTACACATTATTTATTTTCTTTTCTATTTAGGAAGAAGGAATAGTTTGAGACCTTTATAACCTTATGGAGAAATATTACGACAAACATTATGTAAAAAATTATTATTAGACCAGATTGACCAGTATCACTTTGGGGCTTGCTGGATGGTCTTTGTCTTACTTGGAATTGTGGCTGTGGTTGTGGTTGTGGTTGGTTAAAAGTTGAATCGAACTCTGCTTGAGCTGTCTCACTCCTCCAAGCCAAGATCTTCATTCACTTCACAATCTAATTTCTAATTGCAAAGAGCTTATATCTCGTCATTTGTACATTTATTTGCACAATATATATAGGCCCTTCAGATGTGAATTTTCATATTTAAGTTTATTTATGGGATCCTTCAAATATATAGGTCATTTTATATTGTATTTCGATAATTAAAACCGTCTACTTTTTTTGTCTTCATTAAAGAATCGTGCTTGTAAAAAATTAAGTTAATCGGAAACTATTTGACCGTTGTTTAAATGATCACTATTTCAAGTGTTTATCAAAAATATTTTGTTTGTCTATTTATTTGATCAAAATTTAATAACTTAATGGTTTTCGATTTGCTAAATTTTTTGCAAGAATAATCTTTAAAGACTTAATTACAATTTACTCCAACGAACTATAGGGGTGATTTCAGGATGGTCACAAAAAAAAATCTTTTAAGCGCCTCCACCAACTCTCGGAAATCATGCTTAGTATTTTCGTCAACTTTTCTATTAAGTGCCAGCATAGAGTGCCACGTGGATTTTATAATGACATGGAGTGCCACGTGGAGATAAAAATAAAAAAAAATACAAAAACATTTTATAATATTAAAAACTAAAACTAAAAAAAATTTAAAAAACAAAACAAAAAAAGTTCCCTCACCTCTCATCCCTCCCATGTCAAGCCACGCCAAACAAAAAACAATTAAATATTCTTTTCTTCTTCTTCCACCTACAGCAACCCCATGGCCACCGATTTCTTCCTCTCTCCTCCTTATTTTTCTTCAGCCACTCACACACATACCCACCACCCACCCACCCATTCACAATCTCTGCATATCACACCCACAACTCGGGCCACTCCCCTTCCCCTTCCCCCTCAACAGTACCACAAAGAACGGCCCCAAACCCTCAGAACCATTTGCAACAAAAGTTCTCTTCTGTATGAATTGCCACCGCCCAAACTACCGAGAACAACTCCACCAAGGTTCTATAACCTGATCCGTGACCTCCCACATCTAAAACCACCACCGACACCGCCAAAACTACCGAGCACAAGTCAGAACCAAAACCCCAACTTTATCCACCAACAACAACGTTTTAGGGTTTTCTAATTTTTATTGTTGAATGTATATCATTTTATCACAAGTGGGTTTTCTTTACATTGGGTTTTTGGTTCCATATTAAAATTGAACAAGAACACAAAAATAGAGAGAGATAGAACAATGAAATTGGGCAAAATATGTCCAAATTGTTCAAACCTAAACTCAAATAAAAACCCAGAGAACAATGAAAGAGATGGAGAGAGAGAGAGAGAGAGAGAGAGAGGAGGGGAGGCGTTGGCATGGTCGACCTCCACATCGACCGCAACGGATTCGGCAATGGCGGCGCTGCCAAGCTTCGCAACAGAGATGAACAACCTCATTAGGAACTGGAGGTCGACAAGGCCGTCTCTCTCTCTTCCCCTCTTTCATTGTTCTCATCTCAACAGATATGAACGACCTCCGATCTGGAGGTCGGCAACTCGGCAATGGTGCGAAGACAAAGAGACAAGGAAGGACAGAGGGAAAGCGAGAGAAAGAGAGAGAGGAAGAGAAAGGAGGGAAAGAGATAGAGGGAGAGAAAAGGTGGCTGTGTAGGGGAAGAAGAAGGAGGAGGAGGAAGAAGGTTGGCTGTATGGGGGAAGAAGAAGGAGATTTTTTTTTTCCTAGCAGACGCACGTGAGAAGGATGGGATTGGGAGGTGGGGAAAGTTTGTAGTTTTTTATTTTTTAAATTTTAGTTTTAGTTTTTAATATTAGAAAATGTTTTTATTATTTTTCTATTCATATGGTAAACATGTGGCAGCCACATCATTAAAAAAACATAAGTCAACAAAGCCACGTGGGCAACTAACGGTTCTATTGACGCTTTCCGTCATTTCTCATGTTTTTGCTTAATTTATGGATGTGTTTGAAATTTTTTTTATTAATGGACCATCCTGAAATCACCCCTATAATTTATAGGGGTAAATTATAATTGAGCCATCTTTAAATATAAACTTAAAACATAGACGGTTCGGATCATTAAAATACAATGTTGAGTGGGCCCCACATTGGGATCTCACACTTAAAGCTCCCTGTGTATATCTATATATAAAATTTTATTCATGTGCGAACGTTCGCACCGAGCTTGTATATATATAAATACATATACATATACAGTCCTTCTCTAGAGAGGATATCTGCATTTTTTAAATTTTTGCAGATTTGTGGACTATCCGGTCGCTGTGTGGACTACATTCGGATGACTACCGAATAGTCCACACATCCAAACTTGCTACAACTAGGGGTGGAATTCTGGCCGAAAACCGAAACCGACTAACTATTGACTGATCGGTTGTCTACCGGTTTGGTAGTTGCGTGAGAGTATTCGATTTTGGTTGTCCAATCAAACTGCTTGGACAAGATTGGGGGTCGATAGCAGTGTGTATACCACCCCCATTGATCCACCAAAACACCCGAACCGCACCACCTGCCGAAACCAACCAACCCTGAGAAGTCGATGACCCATTTTCGTCTATTCGACATCGGTCCTCCTTTGTAGCATCCTTCCTCCCATCGGTCTGGTGTTGGTTTCTCTAAATCGGTTCAGTTACTGATCGAATTACACCTCTAGCTACAGCACCTGTCGAACGGATAATCTACACGGCGACCAGATAGTCCACACATTTGCAAAATCCTTCTCTAGAGAGGATGTCCACAATTTTCAAAATTTTGCGAATGTGTGGACTATCCGGTCGCCGTGTGGACTACATCCAGATGGCGACCAGATAGTCCACATATCCAAACTTGCTACATCACTTGTCGAATGGATACTTCACAGGGCGACCAGATAGTTTACACATCCACAAAATTTGAAAACTGTGAACATTCTCTCTAGAGAAAATCTCTGTATATATAGGAAAGCTCCATTGTAGGATTCTACAGAATACCTCGTGGGGCTCACTCCTATATATTTTCGACAACCTGAACCGTCTATTTTTTAGACATCTATTCATAGATCATCCTTGCAAAAATTAGTCAAATCGGAAATCATTTGCCTATCTAACTTTGATCAAACAAATAGAAGAACAAAATTTTTTTGATAAAACCGTCCATTTGTTTGATCAAAGTTAAATAGACAAATGATTTCTGATTTCGCTAATTTTTTGTAATGATAATCTATGAATAGACGTCTAAAAAATAGACAGTTTGGATTGTTGAAAAACTACATGGGAGTGGGCCCTATGAGGAATCCTACATTTAGTGTTAAATGTAAGAACCCACAATGTAGCCTCCCTGATATATATATATATATATAGGCCCCTTCCGTTAAGGGATCCCTCATGAGGCACATTCTATATTATATTTCAATGATCTGAACCGTCTATTGTGTTGGTGTCTATTCAAAGTCATCTCTACAAAAAATTAGACAAATCAGAAATCATGAAGATATCTAATTGTGATGAAACAAATAGACGAACACTTGAAATTGTGACCATTTAATCATTGGTCAAATGGTTTCTGATTTTTCTAATTTTTTGCAAGGATGATCCTTCAATGAAGACAAAAAAAAATAGATGGTTCCAATTATAAAAATACTTTATGGAGTGGGCCCCATGAGAAATTATTTATATAAGTATATTTAAGGGATCCCTTAACGGAAGGGCCCTATATATATATACAGGTAGCTTCCATTAAGGAATCTCTCATTTAACACATATATATACAGGTAGCTTCCAGTATGGGATCCCTCATTTAGCATTAAATGAAGGATCCCCCTGTAGGGCCTACACAAGTAGTTTCGTGTCGATCCAAACGTTCATTTTTTAAATCTTCATTGATAGATCATCCTTGCAAAATATCAGCCAAATCGGAAACCGTTTACCCATTTGATTAAGTGGTCAAAGTTTAGATGTTTATAGACGAACAACATATTTGTTTCCAATTTGGCTGATTTTTTGCGGAGATGATCTATCAATGAAGATGTAAAAAATGAACGATTTCATCGACACAAAATGACTCGTGTGGGCCCCATAAGGGGATCCCTCATTTAACACTAAGGGCATGTTTACTAAACTGGAATCGGAATGAGCAGGAATCAGAATGAAAATGAATCGGAATAAATAGGAATCAGAATGAAAAAGAATCAGAATGAAAAAAAAAAAAAAAAAATCAGAATGAATCAGAATGAGAAGGAATCAGAATGAATAGGAATCAGAATAAACAGGAATCAGAATCAGCCATTCTCAACTATTTATTAATCCAATATATTTATTAATCACAATTTTCATATTTGTACTTATTAATATTCACAATTTTAATATTTTTATTTATTAATCCATTTGCTAACTATTTATATTTACAATTTATTTCTATCAACTATTTAATATTCACAATTTTTTTAATCCATTATATTTCTATCAATTTTTTAATCCATTATATTTATTAATCACAATTTTTTAAATTATAAATATTCAAAAAAGATGAATATTTATTTAAATATTCATTTTAAATGATAAAATAAAGGATATTTTTTGTTTCCATAAAAAATGTGGGGGCATTTTGGACATGAAAATTTCATTCTGATTCCCCCCTCTCATTTTAGACCCTCTCTAAGGAATCTCATTCCCCCAAAATTAGGAATCTCATTCCTGATTTTGGTGGGCCCCACATGTATTCATTTTCCCCTTTAAGTTTAGTAAACAAGGGAATAAAAATCATTCACATTCCCAACTATTAAATAAACAAGGAAATGAGAATCATTCTCATTCTCAACTATTAAGTAAACACAGGAATTAATGATAATGAGAATGATTCCCAAATATTAGTAAACACAGGATGTGAATCATTCTCATTCTCTTGAGGTAAACATGACCTAAATGAGGGATCTTTTATTGGAAGCTACCTATGAAAAGAAGTGTGTTTGTTCTAGCTTGAGCTTTGGTTAATTCTCCTTTAGGCCTTCACACTTTTAGCTCTCCTAGCTCCCTAGCATATTGTTTCTTTTATGTTATTTGAGGACCTTCTTGGTATGGGTCACTATGGCTAGGACTTGGTTTATTTTAATGTAATCTTTGCTGTTTTCAGGCTATTTTAACCAACCATTTTACCCAAAAAATAATAATTAATAACTCACATTTTTTTATTTTCTGCACATTTCTCGTACTTTTATTCATTGTTCACTTAATACCAAAATAAACTCAAATTGTGTCCACATGGTTGTATTTTCCATTTAATTAATTTGATATGGAAATATTTCCATCACTTCCCTAAACCTTCTTAAATTTAAATTTGGAAAAAAACAAATGACATAAAACACAACTTCAATCCTTTGCTCAAATTTCTCCAAATTTGAGATTTTCGTCAAAATTTTTCCACATCAAGTTGAATGAATGTGAGTCCCTAAACTCTCCTCAAACATCCAACCAACGGTTAAATTTTATATGATTTCAAAAAATTTCACAATTATAGCATTTGGAGAACCCAATTTTACTTTCTCCCCAAAATTAATTCTCATATTTGAAACAAATATAAAAAAAAGAATTGGAGTTACTCTTACCAAAAAAAAAAAAACAACTCAACCAATTGATGTACAGAAACATGCAAGGATCGTCAAGAGTATACGACAATTGAGCAACTCCCACCTCTCAATCGCGCTTTAGTTGGACAAAGATCATAAAGAGAGAATTAATTTGCAATCTGAAGTGCATTTCTTCCTCTCAAATACTTAATTGCAAGCAACACAATGACCAGAAATCATGCATACTTCAAAAGTCTAGAGGAGGAACTAAATTTTAATTCATATATCTTTTTTAATTGAAGAATAAATCTTTAAGATTTTTGGTGCCTTAATTAATTTTTCAAGATTTGTATTGAGGGCATTGTGATCTAGCTTAATTAGCTCTAGACAGTTTCCAACGGTTACCTAGCTTATTTTGGGATTGAAGATTTTAAAGGAAATTTTCTTAGCATGCATATGGTGATGTAGACTTGTAATTAGGGTTTGGTACTTCTCATTTTAAATTGTTTCCTTATCATAAGCTAGCCAGCTTCCATTCAAAAATTTGGTATTGATAATTATGATTTGACCAAAACCCAATATTATATATATTTTAAGGGAAAACTAACAATGTATGAGTTGATTGTATTTGATTTATTTTTGTAAATATGTAAAATGAGATTATTAAAGACTTTTCTTTTATCAGCCTAAGTAATAAAAGTATTAATTAAACCTTCACTCCATTTTCTTTGGGTACTTTGGGGTCATTGCATGGTGTCTAATTGGATGAGTTAGTACTCATTGACTAATTAATTATGATATATTAATTATAACAAATGTATTATAATTTATGTATCCATATTAATCGTCTAGGCTCCAACAACACAAAGAACAAATAAAAAAAGAGGCATTATTTAATTTGTAACCGAGCATCTGATTATTTCATAAATGAAATAAAAATTTCAATAATTAATTTGGTAACCAAACATGTTTTTAGGCATACAAAAAAAATTCAATTAAGTAAACCTAGAGGAAGAACCGAATTGGGTCTCCCCAAAATTGCTTTGTTCTTGCAAGAAATTTAAGATGGGTTCAACTTCAATGATCTGCTGAGCTTGACCTTGAGGTTCTTGTCCAATATCAGAGTTAATGAAGGAAATTTCAGCACGTGTTTTAGCTAATTCACATTCTGCTTCGTGTATTTGTTGATGCAGTTGGGAAATAACTCCAACACTGCCATAAACAGGATCTTGTATTCTACATTCAGCCTCATAACACAAAGTATCGGCTGCTTGAGCTCGAAGATGAGGTGGGAGTTGCTGATGAATCACAAGAAAAAATCTAAGTCAGAGATTTTGTCATAATTCCATAAAAAAAAAAAATTAAATCTCCTCCGAAAGTAGGGAAAGTAGGGAAAAAATATACATATATATATAGTAGGTGAGCGGAGAATTCCTCGCATTTTATGACGAGTGAGTGATCATTACTATATATATATATATATATATATATATACACACACACAAAATTCTAAGTGCCAACTTAAAACCACCTCTAAAATATACGAAAAACTTCAAGTGGGAACATCCGCATTTGGGCATCTGAATAAGCGTTAAAACACCCACTCATGAGCATTTAAATGCCTACTCAAATGCATGTGCAACTATAGACGTACTTGAAGGTGCATATATCTATACATATATATATGTATATATATATATGTCTTTAAGAGTGTGAGGGGTGACACAAAGAGAAGCAAATCTTTGAGGATTTTTCAATGGTTATATATTACCTGAAGCAATTTTCCAACATTACTGGCACCATAGATTCTATGAACAGAAGCAAATCTTTGATGATTATTGGATGGAAAATAGGGAGAGAAAATGCAATCTGAAGGGCATCTCCTTCTCAAATATTTGCAAGCAGCACAACGACCAGAAATCATTCTTCAAAATCTAGGGAAGGATCAAAATCTAATCCTTATAGATTTTCTCAAAGATTTTTTTGATGTCTTAATTTTTTCAAGAGGCAAAGATACTATTGAAGATTTGTATTGAGGACTATATATGTGTTGGCTAGCTGCCTAGCTCTAGAAATTAAGATTTGATTTCCAACGGCTACTTCATATTTGAATTAAAGATTTTTAAGGAAATTTGCTTGACATGGTAAGAGTAGGCATGTAATTAGGGTTTGATTTCTCATTTTAAAGTTTTTTTTTTTCTATTGGGTATTATAAAGCTTTTTCATATATCATAATGCCTTCTATTCAAAAACTTGCTATTGGTCTCGAAGACCTTTGTTTTATTCAAAATAAACTTTATTCTGGTTGGACCGAAACCCATTTTATTTTTAGAAAATTAGGATTAAATACCAAATATCAATAGTTTTTCAATAAAACAGCAAGCCACTAATTTTTTTAGTTTAGGTACTAACCTAGAGTAAAACATTTTGGATTAGGTCACAAATCAGTTTGTTATATAGTTGTGACTGTCGAACAGTCACAGTTGTGATTAAACTGTGACTGTTTCAAATTTATAAAAATTTAAAATTTTTAAGAGTTTAATACTTTTGATTTAAGCTTGGGGAACGAAGTCATATAACTCAAAGACTAAACATTAAAGTTTAAGCCTTGCAAATATTGAAAAAACAACAAATCAATAAAAAAGTTATGACTGTTAGACAATCACAGCTCGATATAACCATGTTTTTTAAAATTGGTACCTAAACTGAAATTTAGTACATAAAGTAAAATGACATAAATGTTTTGGTAGTTAAAATGAAAAAACATTATAATTTGGTACCTAAAATCAACGGACCTTTTTATTTTAGGAAAACTAATCATGCTGTACCACATTTTGGGTACTTGTGTACCATATTTGTAGGGCATACCCATATAATTGGGTCTCATCTCTGTTAAAAATATGGTAGATATGTGCTACAAATAATTTTATTCTTTATTAATTATTTAAATTTTTCCCATTTTATGAAAAAAATTATTATTTAATTATTTAATTTTTATTAAATTAAGAGCTAAACTTTAAACCATAAAACAATGAACGAAATTGAAAAAAAAAATTAAGTAAAAATGTAACGGTGTCATAATTTGCAGATAATTATCTTATCGGCGTGAGAGGCCAAAAAAGAAAGGAAAAAACAAACAAAGGAAAAAACAAACAAAATTGTCTAGAAGCAACAAATGGAAAAAACATTTGGGTGACTAGAAAGCTCCAAAACATTTGGGGACTATTAGTTAGGGATTAACGGCATGTGTTATCAAGGATTCAAGAACCAAATGCGGGTAGTTGGCAACACTTGCCCGCAAGAACCAAATTAAGGAAAAATTATTCTGTATAATCGATACACTGTCACGTAGTATAACAGTTTATGTGTGATAATATGGGTGGATGTTATTAATACCCTTCTAATATAAACACATCGTCAAATAATACCCTTACACATTAAAGAGCTTAATGAGCTACAAATAAAACCATTATCAGAAGGAAGTCTTGAGCATAGCATACAGGGTAACTACTTTAACAATCTACTAGAATATCATATATTCATGACTATAATACAAAGTTGCAAGACATTAAGAACTGTAATAAATTACTGTTCCAGAACCGGTCTTCAGATCTCTAATCAAAACAATCTACTCGAATATCATTCATGACTAAAATAAATTTGTTTTACTACTTCCTAATGAGTAATGAGGTATTGCAATCTAATGAAGTCCCTTTGAGTTGTTTCATCAGGTTACCGCTCTACTACCATATGAAGTTTGTTTTTCTTGTTTGGTTACAGCTTCCATCTTCAATTGTAAGCATGGCTATATTGCTTGTAATCTTTAATTTTTTTGTTAGTGGTATTGATGCTCGTTGGTGAAAATTTGCACTCATTACTTTTTCTGACGAACTTGATCTGTATTTTTTTTGTTAACTACCAGTGCTTTCTTTTTTTATTATAGATGCAACTGACAAAGTTCTCATATATCTTAAAGTTATTCTTATCTTGTGAAGGTTGGCCAGGGAAATACTTCAGTAATTTATACACTTAGTGAGTTGACTAACCACTTTCGTTTAAACAGGGAGCAAGGTGTTTGTATATGAGTCATCTGCGTTCGTTCCTGCTGAGGCATCAAGCCCGACTTGATCAAGTTGTGGACTTTATATATATATGTTGAAATGGTAACTCATCTTTGATGTTCTTACCGCGGGAATGCTTTTTAAACCATGTTTGCCTTGGCTTTTGCTGAAAATACAGTAGATATTGTAAGATTTATTGTGGAGTGATATTCTGCATTATGATGTCACTCCATATGCCACTGAGATCATAAGTCTATATTGACTTTATTTCTTCCTTGTTTTGTCCACTGCTGAAAGACTAGGGCTTGTATGAGCTCCATACTTCCATATTATTGAGGTCTGATAGATTCTGAATTTGCAGAGTAAATTTATCAGTTCACACCAAGGAGAAATACAGTTTGCAAGGGCACTTCTCAAGAAGATTGTGGCATCAGGTATGGGATGGGACCTATTTTGACTTTGCTGCTATATCTGATACTAAATATCATTAATTATTAGTTAATTCTTATTTCTATAGTACTATTCAATTATGTTCGTGTTACATTGTTTTTTTCCTTTCTTCTATATTATCAGTTTACTTTTATATGGCTCGTGGTAGTGTTAACGCATAAATTTTACATATATATTTGGACAAGAATACATACTTAAAACCTTTTTTTCTTTGCTTTTTTTTTTTTTGAACGAGCAAGGGGATTAGTGAAGGATTTTGTGCACCCAGTGCAAAGGCCAGCAAATCGTGCGATTGGGTTTATTTTCATGTTTTTGGATTATAATGAATGATGTATAATAGCTTCAAACCACCTTTTAATAAGTAGCACCAAAAGAAGGTGCTGACTAGTTCAATTAGTTTAATGACAACCCTTGTGGCTAAGACCTTGTACTGTGAAGAGCTTTATGAGCTACAAATAAAACTATTATCAGAAGGAAGTCTTGAGCATAGCATACAGGGTAACTAATTTAACAATCCACTGGAAAATCATCCATGACTATAATACAAAGTTGCACGACATTAAGAACTGTAATAAATTACTGTTCACTGTTCCAGAGACGGTCTTCAGATCTCTCATCAAAATAAGTTACTGTTCAAGTATTACATAAAAACTGACCTCTCTTACAACAAACAAACAAATTCTTTTTTCACCTTCTATCATCTACAAACAGTGTACGCTTCAAATGGTCAAACCAATTTGACAAAGAAATATCAGAACAAAATATAACAAATTGAGTAACTCCCAGTTCCCACCTCTCGAGCTTAAAGCTTTAGTTGGCCAACAGAATAAATTTGAATTTTCAAACAGTACAGTCGTGGTCATTTTTCGTCTAGCAGTTGATTCCACACTGCTCAACATCTGGACCAGTGACTCTTGTGGTAAAGGGATCAACTCTCACCCATAACAAAGAGAAAATAGAAGCAAGAAGAATCGACCACACAACGACAATGGTGGGTGTACGGTTCTGGCGTCCCATAAGACCTTTGAGGAAGGGATACAAATGGACAATCACCCAAAAGGCAAAGAAGAGCTTACCAAAAAGGGGACCCCATGACTGGTAACCACTATTGACGGCGTATGATATACCAGCAACAACACCCACCAGGTTTATGATGAGGAGAGTTGTTGGTGGGATGAGAAGGGTTGTCCATTTAAACATGTAGAGTTCATTAAAGTCCCCGTCTTCATCGGATGCCTTGGAGGTGACAGTGAAGTTAGTGTCAATACCAGCAAGCACTTTGAGCAGACCTTGGACGACGGCAAAAAGATGGGCTGAAACACCACCAATAACCCAAAACTGTTCATTTCTCCACCACTCGTCAATTCCAACACCACTCCACCTCATCTCTAGAATACCAGTTGCAAAGATGGAAAGAAAGAGGGAGATGAACCATATACTCGCAATGTTGCTAATCTGCAATCAGAATGAACCAAGAAAGGTCTTCATTTCATAAATTATGGTTTTTGGGAAACTAAGATTTATTCATGCTGAACTCAGAAGCTCATCATTTCATAAATTAAGCAAAACTATCACTGCCTTCCAAAGCTGTTAAAACAGCAGAATTTTCAGGTAAAATGACTGCTGAGAAGCACTGCTCTATATGGGAGCGACAAAAGAAAAGAAAGCAAGACAGAGAGATGAGGATAGAGTAATTATGGTGATATAACGAACCTGTGGAATGATGAATTTGTTGGTAAGAAGACAGACAGCCGGCAAGGTACAGTACATGAGAAGAGGTATGGAGGTGATCGGGTAAATGGTAGTGTTCACATATGCAAATCTTTCCAGCCATTTTAGCCTACCACTATAACCATACCAGATGGGACAATGCCGACTAAGAAGAATTTCAACGGAACCCAAAGCCCATCGAAGCACTTGGTTCAGACGATCTGAAAGATTAATAGGAGCAGAACCTTTAAAGGCTGGACGCTTAGGCATGCAGTAAATGGACCTCCACCCACGGGCGTGCATCTTGAATCCCGTAAGAATATCTTCTGTGACAGAACCATAGATCCATCCTATCTGCAGGAGACAAATAACCATCCTCTTAAGAACCAACAAAAATGAGAAAAAGGAAACAGTAAATAAAGGGAACAGCATGGTCAACCGAAATTTTCACCAAACAGCTAAGCTTTCAGGATGACAGAATGTCAGAATATACAACATGAGAACACATAAACCAAATGAAATATCAGTAAGAACAGTCTATGATGCCCTGTTTTCTTAACACAGGTCATCATAAGCTCTTAAAACAAATGACTGCTCCTGAAAATTTCTTAAGAAAGTATAAATAGGAAAACAAGGAAAAAAACAAACAAGAAAATCAGTTCAAGATGAAATTACTGAGATTTTCTCTCAAACTGATTCAGTACATTGGGAGGTGGACACTCGAAATATCATATGATTGTAATTTTCATACATGTGAAGTGTGAACAAGTCTCCACAGTCAGAGGCATATTTCACCTATGCAAATTAAAACTCAAGTATAATATTTTACAAAACCACGTTTTCCACACATCCAGCATGTTTCTATCTAGAAAATTGGATTTCAAAGATGATACTTTGTAACTACATTTGCAATTATTTCTTAGTTGCAATGGGAATAAAAGGATATTTAATAATGTAACAAAAGCATTGAAAAGAATGACATACCTCAGCTCCCCAGTCACTTTTGTCTTCATACCCACAGCTAATAACATGAATAGCTTCTTTAAGAAGAGTTTCTGGTGTCGCAGATTGAGGAACACCACCATTCTCCATAAGTGTGGAGGCAACAAAAACAGAAGACTGACCAAACCTTTTTTCCAGGCTCATTTGTGACATCAATAATGACTTCTCATCATCAAATCCAGCACCTGGTTTTGAAAATGTGCATATGAAAAGTTAAGTGCCAACTAATAATATCAAGTTTGTATTAAAAATTTCTCAGGCACAGGTAAAAGCAAGACTGGTAACAACTATCACCTTTCCAGTATGTATTGTTATCCTCAAAAATCCCTTACACAGAGCAAACAGATGTGACCATATATCTAAGAATGATACAGAACATAAATTCAAACATTACCTTCCACCCCCTCTTCAATATCCTCTAGACTGAAAATCGGCACAGTAGGATCCACATGCTTGCTAGATTTCTTCTTGTCTGAACCCTTTTTACTTGATTTTGAACCTTTCTTCCGTGATCCACCACAAAGTGAAGATAGAACTCCCGCTTTCTTATGCTTAGGCTTCAGAGGAGGTTCATAACCATATAAAGCTGTTCTATTGAAGACACATCCAGTACCGACATAAACTGGGCCTTGAATACCATCTAAACCTCTCAAGTTAATCTGAAACCAGAAGGAAATGTATAAACATACAAATCAGACTATCCAAACCCATTTAATAAAATCATACAGAAACAACAAACTCTATTAGTTTATAATTAATCTCTTTTTTTCTGATCACTGTAAGGATGGAGAACTTACATCAAAGAAAACAGTATTCCGGTTGGCATATCGATCATTTCTATCAATACCATCAAATCTCTGTGGAAACTGAACATAACACACATTTTTCCCCAGGTTAGGATCCATTAGAAAGCACATAGCTTCCCTCAAGGCCTTACTATTGTTAATGTAATGATCACAATCAAGATTCAACAAGAAAGGTCCATTAGTGAGGACTGCTGATACTCGAACCTGCAAGAGAGATGCATTGGCTATCAGACAAAGATAAACCTAAACATAAAGAGATAAACTAACTTTATAATATACTTACAAGTGCATTCATAGCACCAGCCTTCTTGTGATGTTGGAAACCTGGACGCTTTTCACGAGAAACATAGACTAAACGTGGTAGTTCATTTCCCTCAGCATCGAGCCCTCCACTTTGGCCTAAGAAAACCTGAAAGTGACAAAATAAATACAATCTTAGTACAAAATGATGCTAATGCAAGGGAGCAACATGTTTTAAACTCCACTTCAGCATTCCAAATGAGCTACAATAAATAAATATCAACTCTAATAAGTAACAAGCCCTCTGCAGCATAAAGAGATCTGCCATGTTAAGATGTAGCAACCTGGATCATTCCGGGATGGTCTCTAGTATTATTTCCTGGCCATGGAGTACCATCTTGCATGATCCATCCTTCTTCAGGTACTTTCGTTGCCTTTGCAACAAACCCATTAACACGAACTTTAAATTCTTCATATTCTCTCTGAAACCAAAAAGGAAAGAGTACTAATTAGATGGAGCACTTCTGTTGAATGGGTGGGGTTAATGGAGCAGCTGTTTAAATTTGTATGCTAAGGACATACCTTCATCGCTCTACGGTCTTTGACGAATGATGGTTGAACTTTATCCTTCAAGTAATCAATCTTCTGTGTGAAGTACCATTCAGGAGCCCGAGGCTCAATGCTATACTTCTTGCAGAAAGGGACCCATTTCCTTGCAAATTCTGAAGTTTCAGACAGAGCTTCAAACGTCAGCATTGCAGCTCCATCATCAGAAACATAGCAAGAAACCTTGTCAACTGGGTAGTCAACTGCAAGGATAGATAGCACAGTATTTGCTGTCACCATTGGAGGCTCCTTCAATGGATCAACAGTACTGACAAAGATGTCCACAGCAGCTAACTGTGATGGTTCTCCTTCTCGGTCATATCTGTAACTCAAATGTAATAAGGATTTAAAATCAAAGTACAAGGATAACATCAAAATTGAAATGACGCTGCTACTTGAGATCTAAAGGTGAATTTAATCACTTGGATATAATTGAGGGAATTTTTTCCTACCTCAGAGAAAGTCTGTCAAGATATGTTTCACGATTTACAGGGAGCCACTTAGGGAACTGATCGAGTATCCAGGACATTGCAAACCAAATCTCACATATGACTGATATCAACCACAGTGCATAGGCATTGGGCACAGGATTTGTTATTCGATAGTGCAAGAAAATACAGAGTACAACAAGCCGCAGAACAATAACCATCCTGTAAGGGTTTATTTTAGATGATGGAATAGAGACCTTTCTAGAAAGAGGCTGCCTTGCTTCATCATTCCTGCAAAACAAAAAGAGCATAGACATGAAAATCAGCTCCTTGCTATACTGAAATTAAGAAACAAGTGACAAAACATGCCAATTAACTTTAGGATACAGCAATGCAGTGTTGTGCTAGAGAGCATTATATTCACAACTACTGCTATACGAAGGTTTTCGTTATATCAGCCTAGCATCTCCACATTGTCCTGTAGCAGAAAAACTCATGTAACCAAGACAAGAAGCAAATTTTAAGGTTCTTGGTCTTTCCAAAAACTATCAACAACCCAGACACTTGAGCAGCCTCAGTTATAGTCACAAAGAACAACAACAAAATTTGCAGCTCAATCAAGATGAAACCCATAGTAAGGAGTCACCAACAAGCAGATCAGTGCTAGCATCAAGATCTCCATCCCCCATCCCCACATTGTATCAGATTTGGAGCACTATGCTCACAACCACTGCTATAATGAAGGTTTGCCTAATATCAGACTAGCCTCTCCGCATTGCGTTAGATTTTGAATTATCCAGTAGCAGTAAAACTTATGCAACCAAGACAAGAAGGAAAGTTTAAATTTCTCTGTCTTGGCCCAAAAAAAAAAACTATAAACAAGACCAGAGACAAAAGCAGGAGCAATTAAAACGGAACTCACAATAAAGAGTCATCCACAAGCACATCAGTGCTGGCGTCAATATCTGCACCCCCTCTTTCTGAAGTAGCTTGACCAGTGCTCATTGGAATAACATTCTTCTCCTGCTTCATCTTCCAGCCATCCACTCTCTCCTTCCATGCTACATTACCTATCCCAGGTGAACCAAACTCCCTCACAGGATCCACAACCCTTATATTAGCTGTAAAAAGAATACAATTCAGAACCTTGAATCAATATTGGCAGGAACACATAAAGAAACAGAGATGATGTCACATAAGAGACGGAGAGAGAATTACGTGATTGATTAACATCTGATCCATAGGACATAGGATGGACACGCTTTCCACCAACAGAAACTCCAGGAGATGCCATAGAAAGGCGCTCTGGTGATGCAGCAGACAGTTCTCCAGAAACCTAATAATTAGAAATTTCCAAAAGGTAAATTCCCGTACAAATTCCATGTCGAGAATGAAAATAGCTTGCCAAATGTATTGGTCTACCTCTGTTCCATTAGTGAGCAGAGGGATGTGATTGTGAGAAACTTCTTTATCATAATTGGGAGCCGCAATATCCTCTCCTCGTCCATATGTCATATGCCAGCTCAACATGCGTTCTGCAATCTTTTGCTTCTCATTTTGATTTTCTGAAGTATAGTTGAAATCACTAGCACCATCCTCTTCTCTATCGCCAAGAATTGCAGGACTTCCTGAAATCAACCATGGAAAAAATACAAAGTAATTACAATCACAAACTTATGATTTAAAAAATATTCCCTGCCTTGCAATGCAGCAATAATTCAAGAAGATATGATTAAAAGAAGTTCTTTTCCATTAACTAGCTATAGAAAAATTTAAAAAAAAGTTAAATAAAGCCTCCTACATGTGTATTGGTAATGGATAAGCACAATTCAGAGTCTATAACATTGAAGTAATTCGGCCTTTTTTTAAACAAATTTACCAAAGCAATATTTATAAGCAACTCAAATTCTAACGAATGACACACAACTGAAGCAATCAAAATGTCATCAACTTGAAATAGAATATTTTGTAAGAACAGATAACTTCACTTAAATTTCTCCATGCAATAAAAATTATGAAATAAAACTTATTAAGAATCTGACTAACCTTTGTGCCTCTTGTATCTGGTTTTGCATTGAGGGCAAGACTGATTTCCATCCTTCCTCTCGTACTCATAGCAGGGCCTGCAAACAGGAAAAGCACAGACGTCGCAGGCAATAAATGGTTCACCATTCGCAGTCTTCCCAACATTATCCCCACAGATCTGGCAGACCTGACCCCCCAGGCTCTTCATGGTCTTTGCCTAAGTAGTTAATCATAAAGATAAACAAAAATTTAGTGAAATGCAATGATGGTGTTGGTGGTGCTGGAGCTGGTGATGATTGTCATAACGATGGTGAACAATCAAAATATTAATCACAAGATCAACAAGATCAAAATGATAGTTTAGAATACGTATGATACTTACCCCACTTTCTCCTTCTGATTCCATTGCCACCTTCTCTTTGCTCAGATGTGAACAATGGATCAAAATGGTAGTTTAGTCTCAACAAGATCTATGCATGTCTAAGAGCTCAGTACTTTCTTGCAGAATCTTTTTTGATATGTTTAAATAATTGCCTCCCCTTCAAAAGCCACAGATCTGGGTTAAGCACCTGGGAAAGGAAGGTGAGAATCAGATTTTACCATTCAACAAGCATTCTCTACAGTCTACACCATAGATCTTTTCTGAAAAGTGAAAATTGCTGCGTAAGTGGAATATAACAAAGGAGAGTAAATTTTGAAACTTTGGAGTTCCCATTAACTAGAAACCTAAGTAGACCGACTACTTTATTCAACTCGGCGAATATAAGTACCGCATTTCCTCGGTTTTCTCGGCAACCAAACAGAGTACAATTAGTGAAATCCAGACTATCCAGTGCAGAACAAGACAGTCAACATTTGTAAATCTTATCTTTAATGTTAGAACAACATAAAACGGACCAAAGCCGAAGAATAAAAGGTAGAACAAAAACGGACACAGCTAAAATCCAACCAATAAAAAACATACCTTACCTCAACAAAAAAAACCGATCTTTAACACCACCTCTTCAAATCCAAGAAACCCAATTGAACCCAATTGAGAATAAACCCAAATCGATCCAATTCTTTACCCAGATCTCAAATCCAAAGTGTCCGCATAGACAGGCTCCGAGAAAGAGAAAGAAACTAAAAACCCAGAAACCAATCCACAGCTTGGAGGCCAAAGATTAAGGAAGAACCAGAGAGAGAGAGAGAGAGAGAGAGAGAGAGATGTTATTGATTGACTGAAGAGCAGACAAAACCACAATGCCAATCACAGCTCTCTCTCTTCTTTGTCTCTCTAAAAGAGTGTCTCAGTCTGTGTATAGCTGTAAATATATATATAATTTATAATAATTTTAGCAGAGAAGGAAATGGCTTAAGAGGGACGAAAGAGACAGAGCAACTACAAGCTTTTTAGACTTCCTCCCACTCCCAAGTCCCAAGTGCCACCGACAGTCTTAGAGAATGTATCAGTTGTGTAGAAGAAGAAAACACATCATTTACTTCAATTATTTCCTCTTTTTATTACCTCATCAAAACAGAAGAAAATTATATATTATCAAAAAATTAAAATTGTCGAATAAAAAAAAGGGTTTTTTTTTTTAAAGTCCATTTTTTAAAATTTACTATTCATCCGGCCCAAATGCTACAGTAAAATACTGTAGCGGCCCACTTTTAAAAACTCGGCGCTACAGTAACAGTGCTACAGTGACGCCGTTACTGTAGCACTACAGTGTTTTTTAAAATGCCATTTTTTTTTATTTATTTATTTATTTTTCATTTCAATGCCAATTGGTACATAAACTACCCAAAAAATAAATAAAAAATCATAATTTGGATATTTTTCATTTCATAAACATGTTAAATAATAACTAATATAAAATAAAAAAAATCAAGATGAGGCATCCATAATCTTTTACGTTTTAATAGTAAATATAATTGTTACTATCGAATAGTAACAATCACCTATTGCTACTGCCGGACAGTGGCAATTAAGTATTATCATTATTTGTTAGTAACAATCACTTATTGCTACTTCATGGCAATGATAATCCGGTATTGTTATTATTTGATAGTAACGATCACCTATTGCTACTGTCTGATAATAATAATCACTTATTGCTACTGTTTGACAGTAACAATCACCTATTGAAGATAACTAATATATTTTGTTACTATCATACAATAACAATCACCAAAATTCAAACTATAGAAAATCACAAAATTCAGAGAGTAACAATCACCTGATTGTTACTATTACACAGTAACAAATAAGGTGATTGCTAATTTGCTACTATTACACTGTAACAATCACCTAATTGCTACTATCACAGTGATAATTATTATTTATTGCCACTATCGAACAATGACTATTCTCACTATGCTAAAAAAAACCCAGAAACAACATACATATACAAATATTATGTATTTTTCTAACATAAACACATAAAAAACAAAAATCTTTGTCTTCTTCTTTTTTTCTTTTTGCTGAAGCAGGCATGTACTTCCTTTTTTTTTTTTTTTCATGAAGTTGTCATATGTCTTCTTCTTTTTTGCTTTTTTGTTGAAGCTGCCGTGTGTCTTCTGTTTTTTTTTCTTTTTAACAATAGCCACTGCCAAAAAATAGCCACTATAAAAAAAATACTATTTAACAATTGTCACTATCAGGCAGGCAGTGGCAATCACATAAAAATTAGTTTAAAAATGCAATAAACACATCAAAACCAAATCCAAAAATCACTTATTGTTACTGTTCGTCAGTAACAATCAATTATTGTTACTGCTCGGCAGTGGCAATTAAGTATTGTTATTGTTTAATAGTAACAATAAATTAGAAAATATAATTTAAACCTAGTACAATTCTTGTGAAAGCATAAACAACAAAAGAACAAACTAAAACAGAAATTATGGGTTTATCTAAGTCAACAAGAGAAATTATGGGCTTGCTAGCTTCTTAGTTCGGCTCAATCTATACAGTTACCAGTACTACTAGAGAGATTGCATTTTTCCATGAGATTTTGGCTAATAAATACCTTATAGACTTTTAAGCTACTCAAAAGCTAACATGCAGATCGAGGTTTTTTAATTACAAAGATATGATTCGTCAAACATTTTAACACTCTTTGTATGTGATCTAACACTCAAATAAAATATGTTGCTGCATTATAGTTACACAAACTTCTTATAGTACATTTACACCAACTTTTTGCAATCCAGTTACAGCTATGTAATTCTAATAAAATAGGTTGCTTGCATTAATTTGGTTGCTTGCTGCCTTGTTGTTGATTATAAAATATAAATGCAATATCAAGAGTACCAAATTGACAAGTGAGTTGTTTTGTTCGATATACAGGGCTGGGGGCACTCTCCTCTTGTATTCTTTTTGTTTTTTTTTTTTTGGCCAATTATCCTTTTGTATTCTTAGATATATGCTAAAGGTGCTATCAGATTTACCATTGAAGGAGTATCACAGTAAACTAAATGCTAGTACCAAATCTGAAATTGGAGTCCCAAAATCAGAAATTAGAGTCCCAAAATCAAAAATTAGAGCCCTAAAATCAGAAACCCCAATTCAGTCCCCAATTCAGTGGTAGCGTAGGCCATGTTTCCAAGCTAAGCTGAGAGAGAAAAAATATATAGAGATAGGAAGAGAGAGACATACTTGTGAGGTGGGGAGTGAGGAAGGAGGTCGATTTGGAACTGTGGCTTCTGCTACCTCTTTCTCAAAGCGAAGGGAGGATCATCTTCGTGGTGGTTTGCCGAAGAAAGGCACCGAGATCGATCCAAGCAGGGGCAACAATTGTTCGATCAACGACGGCAACAATGGTGAGTCGCCGGAGAAGGGAGCAGCAGCAAAGCTTGCAGACAGAGAAAGAGAGGGAGATGGAGATAGACGGAGAGAAAAGAAGGAGACGGAGAGAGAATGACGGAGACGGAAGTGAGGACCGGGTTAGTATAAATTGGGCTTCCTTCGAATACTCAAAAAAGACCTGGGTCTTAAAAGTAGTGAAAGCCTAAAATTGGGCTTTATAATCATTTACTTTAAAAAAAATTTAGAACAAAACAATTCTGAGTTGTACAAAGTTACAAACTACAAAAACAATAATAATAATATCACCAATTTAACTTGCAAGTTGTAGAATGTAGACAGTGAGGTAAAAGCCAAGCTGGAAGACAGGTGACCAACATACACTGCTGAGTGCTGTCCGTAGAGAGCAACATACATGCTTGTAACCTTGTACTGTACTAGAAGATTGACCCTGGTTTTGACCAAAAAAAAAAAGAAGATTGACCCTGGTTAATAATCCAATGAGATCTTGCCACGTCCTGAGAGGGCAGGACAATGTTACTTTCCCATTTTTTTACTATAGGAAAATTGTTTTATAAAATTTGTTTTCCTGCCACATTACATTTTTGTCCCTATAGTTTGATCTCGTTTTTACTTAAGTTTCAGTTGTTCAAAAAATTACATTTGTACTCTTGTAATTTGGTTTAATTTAAAATCAAGGATAAAAGCTCAACATCGTTGAGTTTTATGACAGTACTGAGGGCATGCGTAGGAATTTTTCGATAAGTTTGAAAAATAAATCTAAATTTAAGTTAATTAAAGATTTTTTTTTTTTTAATTTAACTTTCAAGTAATACTCAAGCTTTTTTCGAAAAGTGTTCGAACATCTATTAAGTATTCGAGGATCAAAAATTTAAAAATATTAAAATAAAAAATAAAAATTTTTTAATAAAAATCAAAATAAATTAATTTTTCAAATTTCTCGAATTTTTCACATACTAATATTAACACCTCGTAAAAAAATGTCACAGAGTTCAATTTTTTTGTATTTGATTGGAAACAAACCCAAACAACAAGAGTATGATTTCAACTTTTAAACTACAACAACTTAAGTGAAAGTCGAGCATAACAAAAGTCTAATTGAGTCTTTTATATAATATATAAAATTTGATTGTTTAATAAAAAAATCAAATCATAAGTTCAAGATAATAGTAAATTGAATTACAAAATTACGACCAAAAAAAAAAGTTAGCAATACAATATTAACACTACAACTAAATTAAAATTGGTCAAAATTAAAGAAGAAACACCTGAAAGATGAAGTGAATTGATCAAGTGAAGTCAAGGCATCTACCATATCATATAAAGTGAGTATGAGAATTTGAACATTCTTAATTCAAACCTTTCACATATGCAAAAGCAGTCATTGCAGGTAATTCACACATTCTTGTTTAAGATGATAAGAAAAAAAATATGATATTTTCTGAAGTGCATGTACAAAATTAAAAGAAATTACAATGCGTCACTATTGACTTTTATTTAGGTGGTTATTATTTACTTACTGCTAATTTAGGTGGTTACTATTTACTAGGATATTTTTTACTCACTTTTCTTACCTGTGAATTGCTGGCGGAGGCCATTATCCTTTGTAATTCCATTAGATATTTATAACAAAAATATCCACGTTTTCGCATTTTAGTCGTTAGAAACGTGAAAATATCACAGCTGTACTACCATGATAGAGACTACACAACTACCGGTTGGCATTAAAATTTCATATATAGTTTATACAGGTAAATGGTAATTATACAACTTGTTCATGTGTTTTTTTCTTCTTTTTGCCCATAACTTGGTCATGTTTTAAGTAATGAGAAAATTACAGATTTAGTCCAGTTATTTTATACCTAGTTCAATTTTGGTCCACAATCTTTTTTAAGTTCTGTTTTGGTCCACTAATTGTTTGACTTGTTCAATAAAGGTCCAGATTTGTTTTCTCAAATTTGGCCTGCTTTTTACCCTATCAAATCTCACCCAAATTCAGCAAATATATACTTGTTTTAAAGCTATGCATTTCTTCTTTACAACCATATAAAGATCATTCAAATTGGAGTTCTAAAACTCAAGATAATTGACCCTAAAGTAGGGTACCCAAAACTGCCAATTTTTCAAATTTCACCAAATCTCAATTCTCTTAGATTATAATACTCCAAATTTGTTTTTATGACTAAGAAATGATGAAATATAACTTATACTTCAATTATAATTGAAGAAAACACAACCCAAAAGATTTAAAGTCACAAATCTGGACCTTTATTGAACAAATGAAACAATTAGTGGACCAAAACAGAACTTAAAAAAGATCGTGGACCAAAATTGAACTAGGTATAAAATAAGTGGACCAAATCTGTAATTTCCTCTTTAAGTAATCGTACTAAAAGGGAAATTTTTTCATCAATGCAAAGGCTGCAAGAGAATATTTTAACATCCACTATAATTATATACCATAATATAGGAATTTGTTTAAAAAGTAAATTATTCTAAAATTTATTTTACAGTCATTAATAATAAACAAGCACACTTAAAAAGTTGAAATGATGAATAGGTCCACTTTGTACAAATAAAGCTCACGTTATATTATGTTCTGTATTTTTTGCGCCGAGCGCTAAGTGGTTTTTAAAAAAAAAATGAAAAAATTGTCATTGTTACTGTCACACAATAACAATTTATAAGGTGTTTTTGCAGTTTAAATAGTTACTGTTGCACAGTAACAGTGATTGTCACTATCAGACAGTGGCATTTTGTCGAGTGCTCAGTGGGTTGTATTAAGTGCTCGGTAATGGTGCCGAGCGCTCGGCTCATTAAAGTAGACCGACCAGTCACCATGTTTTTACAGATAGACCGGTCGATCAGGGTATTTTTCATTTTGGATTTTTTTTTTAAAAACACTTTTTTTTAATTATTATTATCAAACAAGAAGATTTTGAAGATTTATCATTTTCTCATCTCAACCTAATGTCACTTAAGTTATGCCTCATGCGCATAAAGCATAAATGTTAGCACATACTATTATGTACTGAGATGGACAAATTTTAAGCAAATTAACTCATTGTATTAGCTCAATAGCTCCAACCATTAATTGCAATAAGTACTCACTGATGTTCAAAATTTGTTCCTTAGATGCAGTGGCGAAGCCCATAAATTTGTACTCAAGAGGCAAGATGAAGAAGCACATTTAAACTTTTTTTCTCCTTATAAATGAACTTAGTTGCCTCTTTAAAGCATTTTTACAAACATATCTCTCTCAACTTCAAGGATCAAACCATAATTTAAAGAGTCAAACACCTACAATTTAGGAGAAGAAAATTGAGTTATCGGGGTCAATTGACCATTTTGCTCATTACTATCCTCTTAGATGAATGAGACTATCGCTCAATATTCTAACAGCTATTTCGGGGTAAACATATTTGATTATTGTCATGATCATTTTAATATTAATTAAAAACACTATTTTTTTTTGTTAATTATAATTATATAACCAAATAATTTGTAATTTGATTGATATTTTTGAATTAACCCAAAAGATGATGGTTGAAATCATTACATTCCACAATAGGTTCAAAATAATTACTGGTGCTATATTAAAGTAACATTTCCGAGTAAGTATACACTATTAAATGCTATATACTGAAATGAAAATGTTTATTTATAAATTTGTTTTTAATGGGTTAGATAACCCATCAAATACTTTTTTATATAGAGGATTTGAAATGTTATATTCGGATTCAGATTCACATGGACATAGATGCTTATGCAATAACCACTCCCCTTCATTATTTTCGGTTAGTGAGTCCGATTACAAATTATTGTGATGGGCCACATCAATTATATCAACTATCAAGTGCTTCCAAAACTTTTACTAATTAAAACTCTGTACAATGACATCTAAATGAGTTGACAAATAAAAAAAAAGTCTAGACTCTTTTTTTTAGTGCGTTAACTTTAAGAAAAAATTACAATTTAATTCTTTTAACATTTTTTATTTGAAAAAACACCTTATGATTTTTTTTTTCAAATAAAGTTTTTTTATCAATGTCCTGTTAAAAAAATATGTTATTATTTTTTTATTTTTTGAGAATATAAGGTACAGGTTAACCTCATACCTTCCTAGGGTATAGAATGAAGTTTATAAAGGCTGCATGTTAGGCTTTAACTCCAAGATTTTGAGCTCCGCCCAAAATCTTAGGGTTAGAACTTAATATAAAACTGACAAATCAGGACTTAACGAATAAAAAAAAATGCACTGCCAAACACTCGAAAATAGCCGCCGACAATTCGGGGCTTGGTATGTGTGAAAAAAATAAAAAATAATAGACCAATATTATGTAACATGAAAATGTTACAATATTATTGAACTTTAGTTAGAATTTTAAAAGTCATAAGGATTTAGTCAGTAAATTCTAAAATTAAAATACCTAAATGAAAGTCTTCCAAATTTTAAAGTACTGACAAGCTAAAAACTTAGCCAAAATTACCTTAACACATAAATTTAACTTGTAAGTAACCTTCTAGAATTTGAAGTTCCGATGCTTTTTGGGAAATTTCTTCACTTGGCCAACAACTTCAATCTGGTGGTCTAACTGGGGGACTGTCAGATCACCATGACAAGCTCCCCATTTGGCCTTCAGCTCCTATTATGGTGGGATGCCTTTTTTTTTTTTTTTTTTTTTCCTTTTTATGCACTGCCTCCGAATCATACTTATTTCTTTTACCTTTCTTTTTGTTTTCATAGTTCCTTTTTCTGGTGACCGAGTGGGTGAGGCTCCATTTCCTCCTTTTGGTTTTAACATGCGTTAGTTTCTTTCTTCAATACAGAAAGAATAGGCATTGAGGACGATGAGAAGAAATAAAAATTGTGATAACTAAGGCAGGACACTGGAACAGAGGGATCATTCATCAATTAATATTGCGTAGATCATGTCATTCATTTTGAAGAAACATATTGTGATTTGCTTTTGGTGATCCTTAATTTGAGGGGGGGTATTTGTTTTGCTTGATTTTAGTTTATGGGTCCAGTGAGTTTGGTGCAAAAAAGATTGTCTTTTAGAGAACTGGGTTTTGGCTAAGTTAGGCTCGAATCACTATGAGTTAGCTCTGATTTACAATGATGGAGTATTTGAGGCCATTGTCATCCTATGTTTATATTATTGCTTTGTATTATTACTTTTCAATTTTCTAAAATTTAGTTTGCATGAATGTACATATGTCAATGTTTTATATTATAATTAATAGTAACGTGTGTTGAAGAAATTGCAGAAGTTGAAGAAAGGGTCTAGAGAGACAAGCTTCAAATGATTGAAGAAGCAGCATAATTAAGTTGAGGAGTTTTCAAACCCACCATGGCATTCCCTATCGTTCAATCACTGAAAGGCAAGAAAAAAAAAAGGGGTGCCCCGTAAAGAAAAGGCAGCCCTTCCTTAAATCCTATGGTTCAAAGATAAGTGGAAAGAGATCAAGAAGGACTCTGAGACAGTTTAAAGAAATCCCAAACATTTTTGGGGCCAAGTGGAAGGACTTCAGAAGAGAAAATGCCTTATAAAGGAAGCTTATTTGTAATTGTAAGTGACTACAAAAGAGAAGCATGACAATGAAGAAATGCAGCTCTTGGAGGAGCACAAGCAGAAGGCAGCTATGGAGTTGCTTGAACAATACCTACAGTTCAAACATGCAGTAAAAAAAGAGATAGAAAAATATCAAGAAAAAGAAGGATCCATTGTAACCCAAAACTAAAAACTCAATTCTCGCATATCAGAAGGAAATAAAGGAATACATAACAAAACTCTTCTTCTAGCAATCCAAGAGTGAAAGGCTCATGCAGCTGTCTCTCTTTGTTGATGCTCAAGTGTTATTAAACATGGCGAACATATGTTATCTATGCAAATTTTCATTTTCATGTCAACTTTTTAGCATTTGCAATATGAATGAATGAATGATTAAATTTAAAAAATAATAGTAATGTGTTACCTTTTGTCTATTGCATTTTGAAACAAAGACTAGAAATATTGGTAGCAAAATTGTAAAGTGATAAGTCTTGACCACAACTATGAGTAGGGAGGAGGTGCTTTCCAAACTGGAGACTCAAGAGAAATCAACAACCATATATTTTTTCTTACCAACTATTTGTCTTTTCCATAGACTCTATTGCAAGCTTCACTGTCTTAAAATGATTTCTCAATTCTCTATATATCAAGAATATCAAACAAAGCATCCTTCAACGACCAACACCTTAAACACTCCAAGACTAAATGAATATTTATATATATCTTCTAAATGAATTTATTTTCACCAATTGGTTAGTTGGCCAATTCGTCAAAGGATTGCGCGGTTGGCAAAAAAGGATTGGCTTATTTGCATTATGGGGATCAACCAACTAATAAATATTAGATGATGCTATATATAACTCACTAATGTGAGAGGACGTATTTTGCAGTTACATTCAAAGTTTCTAATCTTGAACTCGCTAATTAGATAAAAATAAGAAAACTGATTCAACATAAGCACAATAGAAAAAACCTATTACCACACTATCCATACTAAAATATGGATGTTTGTTATGAAAACCTTATTCGCATTTGCTGCTAGAAGAAACATGGCATGTAGATGAATAAGAAATGCAAAAACGAAATTATTTTAAGAAAAATAAGAAGCAGGAAATGTGAAAAAAAGTTTATAGTGCGTAATTTTAAACCCCCTAACTACATACAAAATTTGTCTAAACCCCCACCCATTTAAAAATTCTTTTAAAACCCCCTAATACTTACAATTCCCTTTTTAACCCCTACAACATAATGCCAAATTGAGGTTTCAAGAGAATACCCAAACACCTTACCACCTAGAGCGAAGACTTTGATGTGCCAAGATAGGTATTTAATGATATTTATACACATTTTAAAAGATAAGAAATCTTTCTTATTTCTATTTTAATTTTAAAAATTGTGTGATTATTTTTTTATTGCTAATTTAGTGTAAATTTTTTTGTTTCAAATTTAGTTTAATTAATTTTTTATTGCAAATTTAATGTAACTATTTTTATTGAAAATTATTGTAATTAATTTTTTATTGAAAATTAGTGTAACTATTTTTTGCTTGTGCTTGACTTGGGTTTGAGTCACCTTAATTGTGTGCAAATTATTATAATTTTTTTTTTCACATATAAAGGCATGTTATATAGTAGTGTGATCGATTCAGTTTCAGTATGAGATTCAGTTTCAGTGTGAGATTCAGTTTCAGTGTGATCGATTCAGTTTCAGTGTCATCAATTCAATCTCAATGTGACTGATTCAGTTTCAGTGTGATTGATTCAGTTTCAGTGTGAGCGATTCAGTTTCAGTGTGATCGATTCAGTTTCAGTGTGAGATTCAATTTCAGTGTGATCGATTCAGTCTCAGTATGATCGATTCAGTTTCAGTGTGATTGATTCAATCTCAGTGTGATCGATTCAATCTCAATGTGATCGATTCCGTTTCAGTGTGATTAATTCAATGTCAGTGTGGTCGATTCAGTTTCAGTGTGATTGATTCAATCTCAATGTGATCGATTTCGTTTCAGTGTGAGATTCAGTTTCAATGTGATTGATTCAGTTTCATTGTGATCAATCCAATTTCATTATTATTGATTCTAATATGTGTGAAATTGAAATTTGGGAAAGTGAAAATGTTGAAATTTTAAAAATCATAATTGTTTTGTAACAAGCTTGTATATTGTATGTTCGGCCTTTTCGTTTTGTTTTGTTTTTTGTTTTTGTTTTTTTCTGAATTTTAGTGTTAGGTTTTATTGGGCTTATAGGATTTAATTGCATGTTATTGTTTAGTAATTGTGTACAATCTCTATTATAAATATATGATAGTATATAGACTTTTTTTATTGTAATTATTTAATATTTGTTAAACTCTATAAATTAAACTAATCCATTTAGTTTTACAACTTGTTATGTAGTTGGTTGGTTGGGAGTTGTATGTTTATTCCACTTGTCTTGTGTTCAATTCTCCATGGCTGGGCAGTAAGATTAAACAATATAATATTGTTTTCATATTAATTAGAGATTCAGGGGGCGACAACTAAGATTAAACCCCAACTAAGGGGGTATCAATAAATTCTAAAAACACTGGAGATTTTGAAATAACTCTACTACTAATTGGGGGTTATTAATTATTTACTAAAAAGTTTATCTCAAATTATTTTTTATCTTCATTTTAAAAAAGTTTTAAACATAAACAGTACACTTAGCTGTATATCGATTACACGTAATAATTTTTGGAGAAGAGAGACTATGCCCTTTTTGGGAGTGCTTCATAATAATTTAGAGAAACATTATTGGTCAATAACGCTTTTAATGGAAACACTTTTTTTGAAAGACACTTTTGTTAATATATAATGGGTAGGCTTGGAAAGGGCATAGACGGGTTGGACAAGGCTTGGGCCGCAATGGGCTCAAACGGGCCGGGATTAGGAGCTTAGGCCCAGCTCATGGTAAGATTGGGCCGGGCCGCTCTGCCCAATGTCTTGGACCCAATCAGACTTTGGCCTGTTGGGCCGGGTGAGGCCCGTTGGATTTCGGGCTCGCGGGCGATGATGAGAAGCCCTCTTCGGAAAAACACAACTACACAAGTAGCAGGGCAGAGGTCACAGGTTCGTTACTTCGTAGAGTGTTTTCCGTACCGCTTTAAAGCTCCTGAAGCGCACGTAACAAAGAACACAACCAAAAAGAACAAAGATGGCGTCGTTTGGGTCTTTGAAATCTGCCATCTTCGATAGAGAAGAGAGAAAACAGTACCTTTCTCCCTCTTAACTTTTCTTCTAACCAATATTCCTTGTAATTTTTATTCTAATTGTTTTTTTGGTGGATTCAGGCAGTACCAGGCTCACATTCGCGGCCTCAACGCTTATGAACGCCACAAAAAGTTTGTTAAAGACTACGGTGCGATTTTCAATCCACATATATATATGTATATATTTGTATGTTTTGGTAGTTTTACCTTTTACATTTTGGGCATTTAAGTTCTAATATCTGTAACCAGTAATTTTCACTTTTAATTGACATTGGTATAATCAAGATAGAACTGGGTTTTCTCTAGGACAAAGTCTATGAAGAAATAGAAAATTGGAACTTTGAGTGGTTTATATTCTAATTGAATCAAAGCTAATGTCATGTTAATACCTAAAAAAAGCTAATGTAGTGTTGAGAAAGGACAGAAAGGAAGCATGCACAGATAGTGAGCTCTTTATTTGTTGCATCCTAATGTCCTAAAGAAAATGGATGACGAACAGTCCCTTCCACTTAGAAGGAAAGGTGGCTACAGTTGTCCATACACGTACGTATATACATACATAAATTCATTCTTTTGTTTCAGTAAAACCCATGTAAGCTATGTAAGCTACTGGGTCCTTGGGAAGGTGGCTACAATGTTATTCATATCTGTCTTGCTAGACTTTTGAGTTATGGGATGTGTAAAAGCCATGCAAGCTGCTGGGTGCTTCATTTTTAATGCCATTTGAGTAACTAAGATTTTATTGTGTAAGCCTTTTGTTGATATGCACCTGTATGGATTTGGCTTTTAATTTTCCAATTTATCCACGTGAATACCTTTTCTCTCCCAATCCAAATTCCATTGGTGTCGTTTATCAATTCTTGTTTTGTTGAATGTAGTATATGCACATCTTTGTTTCTGATTTCAATATTGTGTAATTTTTATTTATTTATTTAATCACGTTAGTTTAAAACACAAGTTGTATTTCTTCATATGGCTGAGTCTCCAGTTGGGTGTTTCTCTATAATTCAGCTTTTTCAATTTGATAGTAATTATCAATACCACTTTCTTTTTATCTTGCAGTTATAGCCACTCTTGATGATTATTTTATGTTGTAGTTAGCTTTTATGGTGGAGAAGAATCTTCACATGTCAAGTTGCCTGTCAAAACTGATCAAGACACCCTAAGGGAAGGTTACCGGTATGTAAGTTGTATTAATACTAATTCTTGTTGATTCATTTTTAAGATGAAAACTATTTAACTCTACTTCGATGTTCAAATGAGTATGACGTTGTATTTGTTAGTGGGTTACTTTTGGATATGGAGGATGCTTGTAGTATGAAGAAGGAAATATATGTGGATTTAATTATGTTTATGTATTTAAGGCCACAATTTTTGAAGCACAGAAAAAGCTCCAAGAAAAAGGTGCTTTTTTGTTCCCACAAAAGCTTAAAAACATATTTTGGAGAAGCTTAATCTTAAGCTTTTTAAAAAATCTGAGAGAGCAGCTTATGCTGAGAGCAGTTACCTGTTTTCACGATTTTTTTTTTCTTATTGCATTAGCAGTATAACCCTTGTAATTAACTAGATTGATCTCTACCCTTTCAATACCCAAATGTCAAACAAAGTTTTGGTATTAGCATTTTTTTACTGTATCAACAGGCGCACTTTCCCAGAAAAAAATAAAAATTGCACTTGTCACAGCTTAGCCAAATGGGCTCTTAGATGTGTGCTGTTTTGAATGGTATGCACACTGAAAATTGATTCTATGCCGCAATTTAATCTGCAATGTTGCTAAAACTTGTGTCCATCATGGAAAAGCTCTCAATTTTTTTGGTCGATTTTCAATTATGCCTGACCATGTACATTCATTTATAATGTAGTTGTGTGCTATATGATGCTTGTTAAATCAGAGTCTTCTCATGTAAGGCATTTGTTAGGTCCGATGTGCAAAATATACCTTTATTGTAGCTCTTGTTTGTCTTTTTGTTTCTGGGAACTATTGTTAATTTAGGATCTCTATTTTTTTGTGAGACTTTGATTTAGTTTTTAAATCACTTCTTATAAATCTATTAGGTTCATAAGATCTGAGGAAGATGATATGGACCGATCTTGGGAGCAAAGGCTGGTAAAGCGATACTATGACAAGCTGTTTAAAGAGTATCCTTTTGGTGCTATTTTCTTCTAATTGTTTTAATATTGAAATTTATGATTATCAACTTGTTTAGCCTTTTGATGCTTTGTTCCTTCGGGTTTGGGTATACTTGGTAGGTGTTTTGACAACAACCTTGGTTAATATAGTTTTCATGCTGGGGGGGGGGGGGGGGGGGGTGAGGGATAAACTGAATACTTGCGCTTTTTAGTTTCTTTTTCATTGCCTTATGGGGCATCCATTTAATTGTTATTGCTTCAAACATTATATGTGGAAAACAGATGGGCGCTGAAATAAATTGCTTCATTGATTATTTCCTTAATCTCATTCAAGATACTGCATAGCTGACATGTCACAGTACAAGAGTGGTAAGGTAAGTAATTACATTGGTACACAAATTCCAATGCTTGAATATCTTGTTATGCAATTCTCCCATTGATGTATTTAACATCCCAAGTCTCCTTATAAATGTTCCAATTTTGTATGAGGCAGAGTAAGGGGTGTATTATGGTTAACTATGAACAATGACCAATAGATTTTAAAAGATGTCACTTACCCTTTCTTTCTTTTGTACTTTTTCTCTCTTCATCTTGTTTTTCTATTATCATATATTTTTTGATAACTGTCCTACCAAGGGGAACACATGATTTTGTAATATCTTATCACAGCTTTGGCTCATATTTTTAAATTTTTTATATTAGCATTTACTCATATGGGGGTTAGAAAATCTTGTCAAATTTAATACTATGGTGTCATTGTGTTCTTATGGGGGGAATAAGTCCTGGATTTTTTTTCTTTTTTGTCTTACATTAATATTTGAATTAATTTTATGGACACCCCCTGAGGTTTGATAATTATGAAATAGACCTTGCTCTCTCAGATATTACACATACTCCTTTTTTACTTACCTTAAAAAAATTGAATAAAAAGATGAAAATGGACTTGCAGTGGGAATCTGAATGTTTGGACACTAAGATTCATACAATATCAGGGAAAAAAACAAACAAAAAGAATACAAACAAATGGTCAGCATCGACGTGTTGGTCAAGGGTGGATTCTGGAATTCCAGCACCCTTGTGGGTGGGGGGCTCTGGATCTCCTGCTTCTCTGTGCATGGGGAGATCTGGAACTTCTGCAACCCTGTCACGTAGGGGGTGCTGGAAATTTTTTTTTTTAGGGTTTGGGTGTTTGGTTTGCAAATACAGGGTATAAGTCCAAAAGCACTACATCTCAAAGGGCATTCATTTTTTTTTTTGGTTTTCACCTTTGTGACCCTATGGTTGTTTCCTTTTTGGTTATTTCTGAGGTCAATATCTTCAGTTTCACTTTCAGAAAATGTAGAGTGTAACCTCTGTATGGTAAATTTGCGCGTCCAATTGAAATTCTCAGTGCTTATCAATTTTACTAGAATAATAAGGAATTGAAGTTATATTATGATATATATATATATATTTTTTAAAGAAAGGTAACAAAAATAAAAGCATCTGTGTAAATGCTAGTTAATACATTATAATTCAATTTCTTTATACTATGTGATTCTCTTGAATCATGATTAAGGACTAAAAAAAGTGATTTTCATGAGGTGTTTAAAGGGAAACCCTTTAAATCATTGTTTATCCATGTTAAAAAGAATTGTTTTCTGAATTCCCAAAATTCTCCCTGTAGATTGGTCTAAGGTGGAGGACAGAAAAGGAAGTCGTATCTGGTAAAGGTAATGTTATTCTCTGCATTGACTACAAAGATACCCCTATCATCTAACTCCTCTAAGTTACTTAAAAAATCTGTTCTCTTGCCTTCCCCTAAATTCTCAAGAAACATGTTCTTTGAGTATACAGTTGAAATTGATATTTCTTGTCAAGGTTGTTAGTTATAGGTGGTAACTACTTGTATACCTCTCTTCCTTTTGAAAGAGTAGTTTGTCTTGTGTTTGTATTCCGGAAGATACTGTGTTATAGTTAGCATTTATTCATTAAGACATCCAAGTTTGGAGAGTATCATAGCCAATTTGGGCTCAATAATGGTTGAGATGTTTGCATTCTTTATTCCTTCACCCCTCCCCCCTCTGCTCCCCTCTTGTTAATCCCCACTCTCAAGAAGCAAAAAGAAAAAGAGGACCTTCCACTTTCAAGGGAAACGGTTCCACATGCAAACTAAAAACTCCTAGGCCAACCCTGTTTGACTAAATTTTTGTGTTGCAGTATTATAGGGTGTATCATTTTTTTTTTCTTGATGAATGTCTCTTAATTGGGAATGGTGCTAGACTTTAAAATTGACTTGATACCGTTTTCCGACAGGGCAGTTCGTATGTGGTAACAAACATTGTGATCTAAAAGATGGCTTAGCAAGCTATGAGGCAAGTGTTTGTATTAATTAGTCATGACTAATTTGATTGATCTTTAACTAAGGGGGTAGGCTTGTGCTTTTTGTTGAAATTTTGTATATAAATGTAGCAGTCCATGTGAATAGTAATCTTTGTAGAGACTTGAGGTCACTCTCTCTTTAATGCTCTCTCTGTACATTAAAGGGAGTTGGTTTTGCTTGGTCTAACCTGTCAATAGTGTAGGTACGATGAACTAGCTTATGATGTGAAGGTTATAATATTTATGTTAAATGGTGGAACATATTTTATCTATTTATTTATTAAATTTTTGGTATTCAACCATCTGGACTAGGAGTCCTAAATATTATATTTCTTGCACCTTTTAATAATGGATATGCTCACTTATAAAAGTTGTGCGTCTTAATTTTTTCTTGGATATTATTTTTTGCAGGTGAACTTTTCTTATTTTGAAGCTGGAGAAAACAAACAAGCCCTTGTGAAATTGGTAACTTGTGAGAGGTTAGTTAGTGTTTACCAATACTGTTTTAGGCTCGTTTGTATACGTTTTGCCATTATTTTCTCCTTAGATAAATTCATTTGAACTTTGAAGGTGTTACGCAGATCAACCAACTTTCATTTGATTATAATAATTACTATTATCTGTAGCCCTGTTTGTACGTTTAATCTTTGTTGTCTGCTGTTAATTCCTTCCCTGGGGGCTGAGCCGTGTCACTAGATGTCACTCTTTCTGCATTCTTGATAGGTTTTACATACTAAAAGTGACTTTCTCCAATTGTCTGCCTTTGATGTTTGGATTAAATGGTCCCTAACAGATGTTCAGAGAAGCTTCATTACAAAAGACGAAAAGAAAAGGAGCTAATGGAAAAGGAAAAGAAGGAAGAGAAGAGAAGAAAGAGGTGTCAACCTGATCTGTGTTCTTTTCACACGGGAACCTTCTCTTTTTTGGGGGCATTTTAGTATGGTAATCTGGTTTTTGCTTTTAGACCATACAAAAGCTAACCAACAGCCTACTTGCAGGAGTCGGTCAGGAGATGATGATGATACTGATAATGAGGAGAGCAAAGAAAGGAGAAAAGGTTTGGTGTTATGTCATTTATGGTTTTCAAATATATGTCCTTTTACATGCCGACATGACATTGAGTATATTCAGCTTACAAATGTATGAATATCTTTCTCTGGATTTGTTTTTGTTTTTTTGTAAATGTATTTACGATGTATCTTTATTGGCCTTTGGTTCTGCATTTTTTGGGTCAAGGAGAATTGTATTTTGTCAATAGACATTAGTGGGAAGCACATTTAACATGGTTATAAGGCTGACACATCATTCTTTATGTCATTTTCGTACTCTTAATGGTTGTTAGCTTACATGGTTTAGAAATTTTCTGTGCAGGAAAAAAAGCTTCACTTTCCACTAGTGAACATAGAGTTGATGAGGATGATGATGATAACTTTGACGAGTTTCTTGAGGGAATGTTTCCTTGATACTAGTTAATTATGGGCGGTCATATTCGTGGCTTTCAGAAACATTTTTGAAGCCAGCCAACTAGAACAGAAGAGGCACAGTTGAGCTTGACATTGTTTTCTTGTATATAATTGATTACATAGTTGATTGGGTCCAAGCCATGGTGTATTTAGGTTTGTATAAGCAAATGAATTTGGTTGTTTGTGAGAATTAGGATGCAAAACACACACCATACAATGTGTAACTTTGTTGTGTAGATGACCAGTAACAATCTAATATGCTATTCTTCATCATTTCATCATCACCGTGATGAGATAAAAAGGTAAAGATATATCACGTTCATGCCCGCTGGAAAGAAAAGAAAAAAAGAAGGGCCAACAAACACTTTATGCCCTACTTTTCTTGGGTTTCCAATTTGTCTTGGAAGTTCACATTAGATTGCAATCAAGCTTAAGTCTCAACTCTATAAATGGAATGGTTGGAACAATAACGGGGTTATCAAGTGCTTGCCACAAGTGGGAGTATTTTTCTATTGTGTTAGGGTCTCTTAATCACCAACTTGTCATAAACGTAGCTTCGAAGAATTTTTGTCTATAAAACTTTAGAATTTACGGATGGTCATGTCATTTCGTCAATTCCATTGACAGAGTTACAGATTTAGGTTTAGCTGGTTCTTAAATTACAGTGATCAAATTGAAATATTCGGTTCGGCCAAACATAAAACGCAAAAAGATGTGGGTCTAAAATGACATTTTGCTTTGTATCAATGCAATGTTGTCGTATTCTCTGTGTTTTTTTTTGGTCCCATACTCAGCTGAAATGTGGACCAAAAAAATATAAGCTGAAATGTTATATTTTATGTAGGTTTTAGGTGGAAGATCATGTGACAATGAGAGAGTTCTCCGGAGGAGATTGTTTGTGTCTGTTTGCCGAGCAACAAAATTTGCTTTGCTTATGGGTCAACCAAAGGGACCACAAAACTTTTTTTTATTAAAATATTTTTGGAGGGGATTAATACCATTTTGCTCCCCAGACTATTACACTTGTATCAGTTTGCTCCCCAAACTTCTAATTTGGAAAATTAAGGACTCTGACTTTTTTAATTTTGCCAATTGAGGTTCTTTTGTCAATTTGCACATTTTTTATCCAAATCTTTGAGGGCAAAATGGTCCCTTCCAATTAGATCTTATCATTTTTTCCTCATGCATCATTTTTCCTCTTTTATTTCTTGCTAAATTTTGCTTGATCATCTCGACATTTTAGATGAAAAATGTATAAATTGACGGAATAACCTTAATTGGCAAAATTGAAAAAGTCAGGGTCCTTAATTTTCCAAATTAGAAGTCTGGGGAGCAAACTGATACATGTGTAATAGTCTGGGGAGCAAAATGACATTAATCCCTTTTTGGAGATAAGCAAAAGCAGGATGGAATATTCAGAATATTCGGAATTTTTTTTTTTGTTACGAGTAGAACCTGATCCTCTCCTCTAATTTTAGAAGATGCTGATTTGGAATCAACACCAATTGCAAATACCTTGGTAATATATATGTCTCAGATTTGGAATCAAATGTAGCTTCATCTTCAACTGCAGATATGAAATAAACAGATGCATTTGCACTAGATGCAGTTGATGTAGTATTAGATATTGGCGTTGCTTCAAAATTTTTCCCCATCCGTGTCACTGTTTTTTTTTTAAGGATTTATTTCATATTTAGTACCTAAACTTTGACCCTTGTCTTAATGTGGTACCTAAACTTTTATTTGTCCTAATTGAGTACCTAAACTTTTATTTTGTGTCTAATAGGTACCAAAATGAATTTTTGTTAAAATTGTCAATAAAAATTAGGGGCAATATAGTCAAAGTATATTTTAATTATTTTCTTTATATGTTTAAAATTATTAAAAAAAAAACACACAACAAACAAAAAAAATTAAAAATTAAAATTAAAAAATAAATTTTTTGAAATGACTATATTGCCCCTAACTTTTGTTGATAATTTTAACAGAAATTCATTTTGGTACCTATTAGACACAAAATAAAAGTTTAGGTACTCAATTGGGACAAATAAAAGTTTAGGTACCACATTAAGACAATGATCAAAGTTCAGGTACTAAATATGAAAAAAACCCTTTTTTAAATGGGTTAAAGTATGAAGCACATATTTGAATTTTGACCAAGACATTAATATGTGGACCGCCTGTTCTGTTGATTAAATCTAATTAATGATTTTGATATGCAAGTTAATGGACCCATAAAATTATGACATACTCTAATTTGATACAAAAATTTGAGTATAAGATTTAGCACCACTAGAATAAATGTATAAATGGCTCTCACTCTTCAGGCAAAAAAATAGCTTTGGCGCCCAAAATTGACCCACCACTAGAGAAGGCCTAATGATATACACAAAACTAAAATTTAGAGTGTCATTATGATTTCCATAAAATTAGAGTGTAATTATTATTACTTTCACTACCCAAAATTTCATACACGGATACACCAATTATTATTATTATTATTTTTTGCCATATCGCCAATTCTTTTGCAATATTTTTTAATAATATCTCATTAAAAGTCAAGGGAACCAAGCCAACGTGCCAGACAGACCTGTCCTGTGGGCCCCACTCGACACGCTAGTATGCTGACACGTTGTGGCATACTTCCAGATGCAAATTCGCGCTGGCAAAGCTTCCACATTTTAAAACTTTATTAATTATTTTATTTTTTTCAGAATAAAAATAGAATATCTAAAAGCTTTACCTGCCTTGACTACTGATTTGAAGAGCAAATGGCAGTATTGTCCGAATTGCCCCTGCCTTAGATTTTACCACTCTTTTTTTTTTTTTTCTCCTCCTAAAATTTCTTAAAATTGAGAAGAAAAATTCCATTGTTTATCGTTATCAACTTTTCCTTTATCCAACATTGTGAACTTGTGCTAACAATTATCGTTATGTCAACTTCACTATAGTAAATGTATCATATCAACTTTACAGTTAGTAAACTCTCATCAACTTTATAATTACTGAATTCTCATTAATTTTATAGTAAATAAACTCTTATAAATTTTCAAATTTTTTTGACGGGATCAACTTCAAAGTTAATGAAGGCATTTGTTAGGTTGCATTATTCCGCAAAATCAGTGTTGTTGATTGCATTAATGGGAAAAGAAAAACTGGAAAATACATAAATAAAAAAGGAAAGAGAAAATTGTAAGGTTAGTTTGGTCAAGTCCCCCAAACCTCACTTTTCTTTATTATTCAAGCCAAGAAAATATTAATGTTTTCCTGAAAAATCTAAGGAAAAATCTAAAAAATAATCTTATTAAATTAAAAAAAATATCTATCTCTGAGTCACCTTCCACTGTCTCTCTTAAGGTTGCAGACAGACAGAGAGAGAGAGGGAGGGAGGGAGAGAGAATGAGACTTAGCTCGACGACTTCGAATCCCTGAAACCAAAGCTTCTGCTCAGGGTTACAATCTGCTACTTCGCACACCACTGTAAGATTTTTCCTCTCTTATATCTGTTTGAATTCTCTTCAACTTTCTTTCATTTTGATTGAAATCAATGTTTCTGCTTGTTTGAATTTTCTGTTTATGTTAGAGAAAGCTCCATCTTTCTCTGTTTGGTTATTGAGAAAACGATGGAAAATGAAAAAGAAGGAAAAAAAATTTCGAGTTTTGGGTTTGGAAATGGAAGGGGCGCTCAAAATTCCCAATTTTTTTTTTTGGTTTAATTTTGTATTTAGTGTATGCACATATATTTTATTTAAGTTACAAGGGTTGCATGCAGAACAATTTGGGACCCAGATTGAACTTTAAGCTGGTTTCGTGGAGTTGGATATTGATTTGACATGTTTGGCATTCATAAATTTTAGATTTTTGTCCAGGTTGTTATTTTCTTTCGGTAACCACCATGAGGCGTAAATCCATTTGAAGCTGTGAATTTTCATATATATATATATATATATATTTGTCTAAACATGCTATTGCATGTTAAAGATATCAAAGTGAGTTGCACTTTTATTTGTGTGATCCAGTGTCTTTTGTTCAGGATTTATTCTGTTTTGAGGTTGGTTTTAGATTCTTTGTATGAGCATTCTGGGAAGCTGGCAGTGAGTTGAGCTGTTTGTGTTCTTTAAAAATTGGACTTGGACTATTAGTGTGGAATTATGTTGGTTTTACATGTGGGCTTACATTATACAGTTGCGTAGATGATTCGATATGGATTGAGATGTTATTTATGTCAACTCTGGAACCAGTTATTCTTTTATATGGAGACAAATACCTCTGAAGATTTTGATAGAGCAAAGATGTAGTATTTGGTGCCCTTGGGATTGAATAGCCCCATATGTTGTAGTGAGTATTCCCTTCCTTTTTGTGAAAGAGGATGACTTTGATATTTACCCAAGTCATAACTCGGCTATACAAGAAAGAAGTCAAAAGAAATGTTGTAATTAGAAAAGAGTAAACAAAAGAGATGTCCTTTATAACTTAAATCACTCAAAAAATCTTAGCTTTTGATGCTATGTCAACTTGAGTTAGTACTTTTGGAGGGACGGCTTGAGTCGTTTCAAATGGTATTAGATGAGCCAACCCCTTAACTATATGCGACTCGGAGCCTTGCTTATGACGACTCGCCAGTGAGAGAAAGGGCATTGGCCACCTGTGCTACGGGATAACATGGATATATGGTGTGAGAGCCAAGATTCCCTGACTGAATAAGCCAAGATATCCTAAAGTGGGCATAGTTAAGATAGTTGAGATGATTTGAAGATAGGGTGACTTGAACACAACATCCATATGTTGGGCCCACATTGCCTGGTTAAGTTGGAGTGAAGTGCCATATATGTGAGCTAAATATCTCCAATAGTCAGAGACTTTTTAAACCTGTGAGGGCTGTGTTAAGCCCAAAGCGAACATTATTTGACTATATAGATGTGAGTCTATACATGTGTGCATGTAATGGTCGCGTTCCATATTGGAAAGGTGCATTCATTGGTATAAGCATAAGTTTCCCCTGGTGATCATGTTTCGGACTAAAGGAGGGAATATTTTGATTCTTGTAGAAGGAAGGAGGATTGTGATATCCATGAAAGGAGGGATGGTTGTGATACTCCTGAATCCCACATCGGCTATACATTCGCTAATAAGGCTTAGGGTACTTAAGTAAGGTCTAGGAATCAACTGGAGCAAACACTTTTGGAGGAGGTCTTGGATCATTACAACATTAGACTATATACTTACCTTAGCTTTGTCCTCAAGCAATATGGTGCAAAGCTTATCAACCTTTTTTTACTACAGAAGATATACAAATAATATGATGTAAATGGAACATCAATCATTACTTTTCTGTTTTCTGGATTAATTTTTTATTCTCTTGATATCTTTAATTTCTTTTTTCATTGTTTTGTTTTTATTTTATGTACTTATCTCCATACATATGTTCCTGTTAATGAACTACTGGTTGATTTTTTGGTTCGAGTAATTTCTTGAATGTTGCTAATCAGATTTACTTATTGAGTTATTGTAGGGTTCCATGAGATTTGTTTCTATACCATGACTGTTAATCAGTACTTGCTCTTGGCTTCTATCCTCTGCGTCATTACTTCTGTTATTTATTAAAAGTTAAAAACCCATGCTTATATTCTGCCCAGGAGACAGTGGTGAATGATGCCGGCTAAATCTAAAGATGAAGATCCACAGTTAGAACGCGGTGCCCAGACTGTGTTACAATCAACTGTTTACTCTCAACCATGGTGGCGTGGAGTGGGAAACAGTTCGTCGTTAGGTGAAAGTGTGGAGCGCCGTAATAGTATTGTCATGAATGGAGCTATGCAGTCACAAGCTAATGCTGGGCTGGATGGTGCAGCTAACTTCAACAAAGAATTGCGGACTACAGTAGGATCACAGTCTGGTAATTTTTGAATTATCATTTCCCATGGTAAATTTCATGTGAACTTGTTTTTTATATACAATTCTGAATTGATGATTTTCATACACGAGCTATTATAAGTAATTATTCTAAGTAACCTTTTCAATTTTTCAATGAAATATTTTGTCTTCTTTGTGAGACTGAAGGACATAATGCATCGTCAGTTTTATCTTGCTGATCAAGTTCTTGTAATATGGCTAAAGGAAAAGCTGAAGATTTTTATGTTGAGATAATGCTTGCGACCTAAATTCAATAGAACTCAATACAACTAAGACTAACATTGGTAGAAGGAGAAAAAAAAAAATTAAAAATTTAGGTCTTTACTTAAACACCTATGGTTTTAATAGTCTTTTACACTACCAACTTCTTTTGTTTGTGGCTAATTTATATATGGTAAACAAACTCTAGTTAAAAAAAGGAAATGTATTAAAAAGAGAGATCCCTTGTTCTCCCCCTCTGTGCGTGCATGTTGGGGAGGGGAATTGGAGAGAGAATTAGAAGCTGAGATCTCTTTCATTTGTAATTGCCTTGAAAACCATGGTGAGAATGATATGAATTTCATCTTCGTATTATTAATTCTTTATTATGGATTTGATTTGCAGAAAACAGGACCTGAAATCTAGCAAATTCACTTATAAAATTCCCGAAAGACATCCTTTGCACCCTGCTCAGCAAACCCTAATTACCTACCCCTTCCATTATTAACTGTGACCATACGATGTACTGATGAATTTGAAGAACCTGCATCAGATTTATCGAGAGAAGTCTTTTTTATGTCAAAAGGTCTTCTAATATCTGCACATACTCCAGTGGACTTTTTTTTTTTTTTTTTTTTTTCTCTTTTTGGTGGCTCGGTCGCTCTGCTAGTTTTGGTCCCCACCTTGGTGTCTTGGGGAGCATGCAGAAGAAAAGAAAATGGGTTTTTTGCACTATTGGTACCTGAACTTTCCCCCAATTCTCATTTCGGTACCTGAATTGAGTACTTGGACTTTCAATCATGTGTCAATTGAGTCCAATCGATAACTTCCGCTGAAAAATTAACGGAAGTGGTGAGTGCCCTGCACATGACCACACTTAGACAGGAAAATTTTTGTCATTTTATATTAAACAAATCCATAATTCTATTTATATTCTTAAATAAAATTAAAACCAAGAAAAGGAAAAAGAAAAAGGGGAGGATGTAAGCAGCCCTGATCCCAGCCCCTTCCACTCCACCCCATCCCACCGTCTCTACCCACCGTCCTCTCTCTCCCTCGAAAGAAAATAAATCTTAGTGGGTGCAGAGATTTGGTACCAGAATGCCACTAATAAGGTGAAGATAACTCCTTAACATCAATCCAGAAGGCATTGCGGTAGAGATGCGCGATCATGGAACCATTTCTTCTGTTGTTTGAAACTCTGAAAAGTTAAAATCACTCGATCATGGCAAGATAGGAACTTGCAAGCATCCAAGTGATAAATTTCACCAATCTCACCTTTCTCTCTGTACAAGATCAACAAATCTTACCAATTGGTGAATAAAAACATAAAGGTGAAGTTGATATCTTTGGCGAGATTCATCCAGAAATCACCAGTGGGGCCAGCGGCGGGTGGGGTGGGGTATTTATAATTTTAGTTTTTTTAATTAGTTTAATTTTATTCAAGGGTATAAATAAAACTATAATTTTGTTTAATAGAAAATGACAAAATTACCACTTCTGTTAATTTTTTAATGGAAGTTATCGATTTGACTCGATAGAACATGATTGAAAGTCCAGGTACTCAATTGAGACAATTTAAAGTTCAGGTACTGATATGAGAACCGGGTGAAATTTCAGATACCAATAGTGCAAAAATCCAAAAGAAAATTAAATAACTTAATCTACAAATGCCTGCAGCCTAAGATATGTGAGCTTTTTTATAAATTTTATCATAGGTTGGCAAAATGTACATGGAATGCTTCATATGTTAAAAGCCCTGCTTCAATTCTTTTAAGTGAATATTTCAAGGTTATTATATCGGGTTGATAAATGTTATTAGAACTGGGAATATGTCTACTCCACATCTTCCCTATATTTTCACACTCCACTCAATCATCCGTATGGACTTTTGTATTAATGCCAGTTTCCTTTTGTTCAGACGGGAATAGTGGACGCGAAAACCAACAAATCAAAAGTATATCGTCCTCAGTGGTTCCTACAACGGATGAACGCCTTGATCCAAATTCACAAATGGAACTTGTTGGTCACTCAATTGTAAGAGTTCTCTCTCTCTCTCTCTCTCTCTCTCTCTCTCACTCCACACACACACAAACATGACAACACATGGAAACAAGCACAGACATGCAAAAAACAAGAATTTATATCCTTTACCAGTTACCACTACAGGCATGCTAGGTTATTGTGGAAAGATCTCTGGTGTTCAATTATGGTTCTGGACCTTGCCTTGCTTGTATTGAATCTTTACAAGTTCCATTAAATTATGCAGGTTTTAACACCATATCCATATTCAGATCCACAATATGGTGGGATGTTGACTCCTTATGGGCTACAAGCTACGGTATGCAATCTGCAGTAGTATGTTTTGTTGCCACAGTATATTATTGTATCTAAAGCAGCAGGATGTCTTCAATGAACTACGCCAATTAAACTGAAGCTTCCTCAAATAGGGGACTTCCTGGCTGCGCTTTCTAGGAATGATACTGTTGAGAAAATAAGGAAAAAAAATGAGATACATTAATTGTAATCCTCAAAGGGTTTTAAATAGAGTACCGTTCTAATCATAATAGTAAACTGTCCACAACCAAATCACTTAATTAAGGAAACTAGATCATACTTTAAAAAAACCAGGGAACCAAATATTCTCACTAAATTAGAATCCTAATTACAACATACTTATATTCTCCAACACTAACCCCCCCACCCCAAAAGCTAGAGTATAGATGATAATTAAGTCCAGCTTATTACATAACTTAGAACTTATACACATAAAAGAAACGAAAAACATAAAAATAAATTGGATTTGTGTTTGTCTCCTTTAATAACAGGTCTGATGCCACATTGAGCCTGGAATTTCTTTGTAATGATCTCACACTCAACACTCCCCTTCAAATTTAAAGGGGGGGGGGTCAATTTGTCACAAATTTTGAACCAAAACTTTCAAACTTTTGAATGTTTCTGAAGAAAATATTACTACCCACTTCAACAACTAGAAATATTATTGTTCACTGCAACAACTTGGTATCATATGTCTTCACAAAATGATTGAGGTGGGCTTCACTTACCTTTCTACAACAGGCCTGAACACTTTGGGTTAACAGATCGCATATTAAATTTGTAGGCCAAAGTATAAATAACCAAACTTCAATACCAAACTCAACTAAAACTGCTAGACTGAATTTAAGAAATTCATCAATGAGTAAGCAACACTCAATTATTAATTAGGGAGCACCATAACAACAGTTAAACAAACTAGATACCAAATCTAACCAAAAGTGCTGCTTCGATAAGGACTTCTTGAACACCTACGAAAACATCCATCAAACCATCAAAATCATCTACAACAAGATTTGATTGCAAGAGGAGAGTGGTTCTCTTGTGAGGATCATGTAAAAAACACAACAGAATAATAATTAGATATGTGATGTTACAAGATGACGAGGATGAAGCACCGCTGCCTTGAGTGATGAATAATAATGAGACCAATCAACCAGAGTGAAATGATGAAAAAGAGACTCCGGGAAACAATATGGCAACAATATTATTGTTGGACAGTTTGCAATGAGGAGACACTTTTAGAACGGATGATGCTCTGAAACAATTTTGAAAAAACAAGGAGAAAGAGATATATTAATCATAATGTATAAAAATTTAAATAGAGTACAACTTTAATTACAATTGAAAACTAAATAATAACATCACTTAATATGGAAAGTAGGTCACACCTCTAAACAAATTAGGAAACCAAATCTAGAATCTTAATTACAATACACTTTTTATTCTTCAGTGAATGCCTTTATGCCCATGCATACATTGTATTGATTTTTTTCTCAAAACATGTGGCAAATATACCAAGTAGTCTGATATATGTTTGATGGGAAATGTTGCTAGAAAACAATAACAAAAATTTTATACTTTCTAGTTTCTTGTATACACACTTGGCATAAATGTTTGTTTCTGCACTTTGAATAATGAATTTAATGTTGAGAAAGTTTCCGTTTAGTATCTGATGGTTCTTGGCTTTATGCCAGGTGCCTCCTCACTTCTATGGCATGCATCATGGCAGAATGCCTTTGCCCCTTGAAATGGAAGAGGAGCCTGTTTATGTAAATGCCAAGCAGTACCATGGTATTTTGAGACGAAGGCAGTCACGTGCTAAAGCTGAGCTTGAAAGGAAACTTATAAAAGTTAGAAAGGTAAATTAATGATTTAATCCTTTTCATCCTCAGGACTGAAGTAGCATTTGCTAGAATTAGTACACATGTGTGCACACATATACATATTGGTTGTGTGTCATTATGGAAAAACTTTTCTTAATCAGTTAATAGAAATTTATTTTTTATTTATTTTAGTTCATCTGGTTATCGGTTTCTTTCATCTGAATTGGAAACCAGCTTAGTATTTATATAGCTGCAGTTATTATGTAAAATTTTGTTCTCTGAATTCTTACTGTTGGTCTGAACTTGTAATGGTTATCTCAGCTAAAATTGTTTTATAGGTAGCAACAAGTGTGTTAAGCATGATATGCGTGATTGGGCGGTTTGTTCTATTTACTATTACTTAAGCTTTGGGGGCAATTGGTTTTTAAAATGGTATCAGCCTGCTTGTATCTGATGTCTTTTGTCCAAAGTCTTAGTATTCTCATTTCTGTTAATTATTTTGATGTGTTAAAATATGAAATAATTGTTGGCCCATGTCCTAACAATTATTTCATAAGCTTTCAGAGCAGGACATCCTGAGTTTGAATCCATGTAACTGCAACCTCCCAATATTAAGTTGAACTTCACATGGTGGGCTCTAGTGATGGAAAGAGACCCACCTGTGAGGGGGAGTGTTAGAATATAAAATAATAGTGAGCCCACATCCTAACAGCTTAAGCTAAGAATAGTGGTAAACCAAAACACTTTATCCTGATGTTATGTTTGCAATCTGTGACTCGGTTTTGTTTCTGCGTCCACCTGTAGCTCTGTGTCTAGATGTGAGGGGAGTTTTTTTTTTTTTTTTTTTGAGTTGGATTTGCATTATTGGGCCTATTTTCTATTCATTAGCTCTGTGTCTAAAAGTAGAAGTGTAACATGTGACATGAGTGGACCTCTCTCCCATCAGCATGGACAGTGCTTTATCAACAAGAGCTAAGGTGGCTCTTTTAGGTAGAGGAAATGTCAGTTTTTCATAGTTTTCTTTTTCTTTATTTTCTTGAACTTTTCAAATTATATTTCTTTTAACTGCTTGAATCACTTGGCAACATATCATGGTAGATATCTTGCAAGAGATCATTGCTCTCTCTCTCTCTCTCTCTCTCTCTCTCTCTCTCTCTCTCTCTAGATATATATATATATATATTTGTGGGCATATCTAGATGTTTTACGGGAGCATAGTTGTGAGATATGTACATGTACAGGAAGTAATAGAGAAAGTGCTCTGACTTTACCCTCTATTCAGTTTACCAATAGAGGAAGGAAATGAAAAGAAAATACCTAAGTTCCCTAGCTTTCTATTGCTTGGTTATGAATGAACATGAAAGAGAAGAAAGTAAAGGGCACATAACTCTAGATTTTCCTCTCAAACTTCATCTCCAAAATATGTGAGAGTTGAAGAGAAAGTTGGCTAATAGGAGCAAAAGTTTTCAAAATCTATTTTCCTTTATACTTAAATTAAACCATACATAAAGACGTGAGAAAATATGAAAACTTTATGTTTGTTTATTTTCTTAGGTTGAAAGTGAACCAAACATTGGGTATGAGCAATGACGAAAATATATTCGATGACTATATTTTTATCGATAGTTACTTCAAAACATTTCAAAATATAGAAGTTTTTAATGAAACCAATCAATAATGCATCAACTAAACAACTAAATTTCGTAAAATTATATATGGCATATAAGGTGAATATAGTATGTACTACTTGTGTATGACCTTGAAAGTTGAAATCTAAGGTGTAAAAACATCTTTATTTCATGGAATCCAATGTCAATATTTTACATACTTGGAAGTTAGAAAATAACATAGACTGAAAGTCTCAAACATCAACAATAAAAATAATTTTTAGGGATTTATTGGTAAAGTTTTTAGCTCCTATCCACTATTATGGAAATATCTCTAGAAATGCCAGTAATGTCGGAAATATTAGTTTGAAATATTGGCAAGTGTTGGTAAGTATCAGAATTTTCTGGTTTATTTTCACAACTATGGATATGTTCATATATATATATACAGGGCCCTTCCAATAAGGGATCCTCATTTAGTGTTAAATGAGAGATCACCTTGTGGGGCCCACACGAGTCGTTTTGTGTTAATCCGAACCACCTATTTTTTGCATCTCCATTGATAAATCATTCCTACAAAAAATCAGCCAAATTGAAAATCGTTTACCCGTTCGATTAAGTGGTCAAAGTTTAGGTGTTTATAGAGGAATTTGTTATTCGTCTATTTGTTTTAAACTTTGACCGCTTAAATAAACGACTTAAACGATTTTCGATTTGGCTGATTTTTTGCAGAGATGATCTATCAACGGAGATGTAAAAAATGGACGGTTCAGATTAACACAAAACGACCCGTGTGGGCCACACAGAGTGATCCCTCATTTAACACTAAATGAGGGATCCCTTATTAGAAGGGCCCTATATATATATATATATATATTGGTAATGTGAAGAAAAATATTGGCCACATTCTTGAAGAATATATCTTTCATTCCATATCCTTTATCAGTAGTATCCATTTTACGAATCTGTTGGTGAATATATTGATTTTTTCATCCATGTGTACAGGCTTTAGCTCTTGTTCTAGGCGGTAAAGCCTTGACAATGTAGAGTGAGGTCAGTTAGGTCTTAGGTTCCTTGCCAATAGAAGTGTTATGAATTAAAGATGGCAAAGGAATATGTATGAGTGATGGGGAGGATAAAACAGACTTGCTAAGTTGGGGAAGAGGGCGATAGAGGGATCATCATGAGAAATATGCCTTTAGAGGAATGGCTGTAAATCCAAGCATGAGGAATAAAGAAGGGTAAAGTGAAAATGATAAGCAAAAAGCTATAGGAGTAGATGGTAGCCTGATTGGTGCAGGTTATTCCTTTGGTGTAGTGGATTTATTAATGTTTTATGGCTTTGAAGAGGTCTATGTTCCCCCGTCATTTGTATATCTGTGTGCTTTTTATCTGCTTTCTTCCTACATTTTTATGGCTTTGACAACGCCTATTTATGCATCATTTGTATACATGTGTGCCTTCTATATGCTTTCTTCATGCACTCCCATGTAGAGACATTTTTATGGCCTTGACAAGGTCTATATTCCCCATCATTTGTATATCTTGTGTGCCTTTATGTACTTTCTTCCTGTTCTTCCATCTACACGCACACACACACGCACACACACACACACACACTTCAAACGTATAAATGACAATGTTAGAATTCAGTTAAGTGGATGATTATTAGTAATCGGCATAAGGGCTTGTGTGATATATGATTTTATTTTCATTCTGCAGCCATATCTTCACGAGTCTCGGCACCAACATGCATTGAGGAGGGCAAGGGGTTGTGGAGGCCGTTTCCTTAATACGAAGAAGTCGGATGATAATGGTTCAAATTCCTCATCAGAAAAAGTCATGAATTTGGATGCAAACTTTTCAACCCAATCTGCCAACTCTGGTTTTGAATGCTTCCCCAACACCAGCAATGGGAATTTTGATTCCTCCAATGTCCAGCAAGAAGGGTCAGGTCCATGGTTCAGGACACACAAAAACCACTCTCTCTCTAATGGCACTGGCAATGGCCATGGCCCATCATTGGCATACCGTTCTCCATTTGCTGACAGCAAGGAAGGTGTTTACCTGGGTCAACAGAGGGAAACTATGCAGTTGAATGGGTCCTCACGTGGGGCCATCCCCAGTAAATGAGATTCCCCTAAAAAGGTTGTGGTACCCTCTTGGCAGTGGTTATCAGTTCAGATGACAAACCTTATTCAATACAATATCTATTTGTGCATCTTTGTCTTAAAAGAAGCTTATTATCTTTGCAGGTGAAGCTGAAGACGTACATTGTCTGGCTTCAGGGAAATATCAGGCAATTCATTCTTGGCTTTGGTTACTTTGTAATTATTGGGGTGGTGTGGAGAGGAGGTAGGTGGTGGATTCCAAGCTGTCTTCAGTCTGCCATCCCTGTCTGTCGCCCTCACCCCTGTTGTAGAAACAGTGAAGAAAGCAGCAGTTCGGGACTTACCGTAGAAATTAATTGTGAATGTGTAGATTTTAAAGACTGCAGAATCTTCTATTTGAAAAGTGTGTTGAGACTTTTTGTTTAAAAACGGGGAGTTTGTTGTCTATAGACGAGGTTTGGATATTGTTGTGTTGTGCTATGCACGATAATGGTTCGGTGATGCTGTAAACAATGTCATTATTGGTTTAGGACCCAAAAAACAGAGTGGTGTTAGAAACCTGAAGAATGAAACAAGGGGAGTTGTTAATCGAGCAATTTGAAATTTTTGGTGTTAAGGATGAAAAGAATTAGTTATCGATTGTGGCTCACGCCCAGCAACAAGCTAAGTGGGCTTGCTGCTGTTTGGCTTTAACTAAATTAGGGATAGCTTCCTCCTCTACCTCTTTCAGATCTGATCAGCAATGTTTGGTTTTGGTTGATAAAAAAACCACCTCCCCAGCAACAAGCTGTTTGGCATTAACTAAATTAGGGATAGCTTCCTCCTCTACCGCCCTTCAGATAATGATCAACAATGTTTGGTTTTGGTTGATAAAAAAACCACCTATATATGTATGAGGGGTGTTATTCCGACCATCCTAAACTGCTGAGTTGACCATCTTATTTTAAAATTTCAATTTTATTGTTAAAAACAAAAAATTTCAATTTTGTTTGTTGGGTTATTCAATAGTTATCTATTAAAATATTTGTTGTTATTCGACAGTTATTTGCTGAACATTGGTAGATTATTCGGTGGATAATCACCAAATGAAAATGAAAAAGGTATTCGACAGTTATTTGCTGAAATGTTTGTGTTTATTCAACACTTATTTATCGAATATTGGTGAATGTTTAGGTAGATAATCACCGAATGGATCTGGGTGATTTCATCATATTTTTGCAATAAAGGGTATAGTAGGAAAAAAAATTGGGTAAAATATGTTAGGGTGATCAACTCAGTAGCTGATGGTGGTCTGCATAACCTCACTATATATATATATATATATATATATATATATACAAACCGAACCTGTTGGGGCGTACACGAGTCTTTTTGTGTTAATCCGAACCGTTCATTTTTTACATCTCCATAAATAGATCATCTTTGCAAAAAATTAGCCAAATCGGAAATCATTTGGCTATCTAACTTTGATCAAATAAATGGACGAACCAAATATTTTCGATGAAACCGTCTATTTGTTTTATCAAAGTTAGATAGACAAATGATTTCTGATTGGGCTAATTTTTTGCAAGGATGATTTATCAATGAAGATTATCCTTGCGAACGGTTCGGATCGACACAAAACGACTCGTGTGGGCTCCAACAAGGTCATACCTCAACATAAATAAGTTGAGGTATACCTCAACATAAATAAGTTGAGGTATACCTCAACAGAAGGAGCCTGTATATATATATACAAAGCCACATGGATCATAGCTTGTAGTTAATGTGTATTCTGTTCAAGCTGTTCATGCATATGTTGTTGGACTGTGAGTATGGTCCAAAGTTCAAGTAGGGGTGTTCAAAATCCAAACTAAACCAACAAATTCTTGGATCTAATTCAATTCAACCAATTTCAAAATCCAAATTAAACCAACAAATAGTTTGTTCTAAACCATATGTGAATATCATTTCTCTTGGTATCAATATCTAAATTTGAGTGTCCAAATATGTTATTGACACCAAGTATTGACATTTAGCAATGGACTTGCTCTAAGACCATCTTCAACCTAGGATATCAATACAAGATATTAATAATACCATATTGACATCCAAATGCAATTTATTTACATTACAACTCTAAAACTGCTCCAAGGCTAAATGTCAATAGCTGTATCTTTTTTATATTTTGTAACACTTGCAAATTAAAATTTATAAATTATTTTATTTTTGCACAGATATCTCAATCCGATCTTTAAAATGTCACTAATATTAAATATATTGAATTTTTTTATTACATTTTCATCTAGTTGTATTTCCACCTCTATAATTTGAACCATCATAAACACTCTTCACTCACCACTCTACTCTACATACCAATTACCACAACTCTTCATCCACAACCCTCCTAAATACTTCTCCTAAAATGGATTGAGGAAAAGGCTCATGGAATGAGGAAGAGGAGAACGTTGTTGCATGGTTTTTTCTTGCTTTGATGGTCTAATCAGAGTTACAAAGTGAGAAAAAGGGTAAACGCCAGGTATTGTTGTGAACCACCATGGCGTTTGCCGTTCTTCTTGCTTTGTATCTCTCATCAAATGTCAAATTTACACTCCATCCATTGGATGACAAGAGAATACAATACTCACTCTATCATATATATGACATTATTGCTCATCTCTCTCCACATATTTGATTTACACTCCAGTGGATGTACTAGGATATGATATTTTCTGAAGTGCATGTACAAAATTAAAAGAAATTACAATGCGTCACTATTGACTTTTATTTAGGTGGTTATTATTTACTTACTGCTAATTTAGGTGGTTACTATTTACTAGGATATTTTTTACTCACTTTTCTTACCTGTAAATTGCTGGCGGAATGCCATTATCCTTTTTAATTCCATTAGATATTTATAACAAAAATATCCACGTTTTCGCATCTTGGTCGTTAGAAACGTGAAAATATCACAGCTGTACTACCATGATAGAGTCATAGACAACACAACTACCGGTTGGCATTAAAATTTCATATATAGTTTATACAGGTAAATGGTAATTATACAACTTGATCATGTGTTTTTTCTTCTTTTTGCCCATAACTTGGTCATGTTTTAAGTAATCGTACTAAAAGGGAAATTTTTTCATCAATGCAAAGGCTGCAAGAGAATATTTTAACATCCACTATAATTATATACCATAATATAGGAATTTGTTTAAAAAGTAAATTATTCTAAAATTTATTTTACAGTCATTAATAATAAACAAGCACACTTAAAAAGTTGAAATGATGAATAGGTCCACTTTGTACAAATAAAGCTCACGTTATATTATGTTCCGTATTTTTTGCGCCGAGCGCTAAGTGGTTTTTAAAAAAAAAAATGAAAAAATTGTCATTGTTACTGTCACACAATAACAATTTATAAGGTGTTTTTGAAGTTTAAATAGTTACTGTTGCACAGTAACAGTGATTGTCACTATCAGACAGTGGCATTTTGTCGAGTGCTCAGTGGGTTGTATTAAGTGCTCGGTAATGGTGCCGAGCGCTCGGCTCATTAAAGTAGACCGACCAGTCACCATGTTTTTACAGATAGACCGGTCAATCAGGGTATTTTTCATTTTGGATTTTTTTTAAAAAAACACTTTTTTTTAATTATTATTATCAAACAAGAAGATTTTGAAGATTTATCATTTTCTCATCTCAACCTAATGTCACTTAAGTTATGCCTCATGCGCATAAAGCATAAATGTTAGCACATACTATCATGTACTGAGATGGACAAATTTTAAGCAAATTAACTCATTGTATTAGCTCAATAGCTCCAACCATTAATTGCAATAAGTACTCACTGATGTTCAAAATTTGTTCCTTAGATGCAGTGGCGAAGCCCATAAATTTGTACTCAAGAGGCAAGATGAAGAAGCACATTTAAACTTTTTTTCTCCTTATAAATGAACTTAGTTGCCTCTTTAAAGCATTTTTACAAACATATCTCTCTCAACTTCAAGGATCAAACCATAATTTAAAGAGTCAAACACCTACAATTTAGGAGAAGAAAATTGAGTTATCGGGGTCAATTGACCCTTTTGCTCATTACTATCCTCTTAGATGAATGAGATTATCGCTTTATATGAGGACTTGGGGTAGGCCAGTTGGCCAAGTAGTTGTGCTGCCCCCCCACCTCACCGGGTTTTGATCCCCCCCTCCCCCCTCTAGGCCTCTTTTCTTGGCCTCCCTTTGTAACAAAAAAAAAAGATTATCACTTTATATCTTAACTAAGGATGGTCATTTGACCCAGCGGACAGATTTTAGGTGAAAAATTTATCAAATCTATACCACCTAACCCACTCCATAGTATAATGAGTATTACCCTTATCCGCCCCACCAAAGTAATGGGTTACGCAAACCCAACCCAAAAACCCACCATTCTTTTTTTTTTTTTTAAGATCAGCTCTTACAGTACATAGTTACATGTTATTATGAACAATTATATAATGTATCTATTTTTTTTTCTCTCTCTCTCTCTCTCTCTCTCTCTCTATCTCTCTCTCCTCTCTCCTCTCTCCTCTCCCTACTTCTTATTTTTTTGGCCAAGCTCCTCTCCCTACTTCAATCATGTTGCAATATATCAAATATTGCAACAGTTTAAATGATCCATTAGTTTTCGACCAAAAAAAAATTGATCAATTAATTTACGTTTTTCAGTTTAATTGATCCATATGTTTTTTTTTGTTTTCCTATTTTTTTTTTTCATTCATTAGTTTAATTGCAATTTAAATTTAAATTTCAGGTTCATTATACTTGAATTTAATAATAAAAAAAATTAAAATAGAGGGTTTGGATAAACCATGGGTATTATCCATACCCGCCCATTTTTATACGGGTATTAACATGTATACCCATACCCGTCCCATTACCCAATTACTCATACCCACAGTACCCTAAAAGAGTAGGTACCCGCGGGTACCCAAATCCACGGGTAAAATGGCCATCCCTACACTCCACCCAACGGATGACGAGACATAGAACAATCGCTTTATCCTATACAAGACAGTATTAATGCTCTCTATTTCTCTTCCCATGTTGTTTCATTTTTATTTTTAGTGTTGTTGTATTTGTAAGTGCCTTCTAATTTTCAAAATTGATCGTTTTCATAAATTCAAAGATTGCAAAATACCAAACAAGTGGAGGGAAAATTAGTTGGAAAGAAAATTAATGGAATAAAAGAAAAAAAAAACTCAAATTTAAAGTATTTAAAGTATTTAATATCATTATGATTTTAATGATCAATGAAAGTTTCAGACAACCAGTTGGAGATGGTTTGAGTGTCAAAATGTCAATATATTGCATTGCCACCATAGCCAAGTTAGTTTTCCCTCGATGAAGAATGCTAACAACCTTTTCTCTTTTGTGCCTTCTAATTGGAAATCGTTTAGTCATCTAATTATAAATAAATCGCTTTGATAAAAATTAATTTATCATTTATTTATTAGGTAACAATTAGATAACTAAACGATTTATAATTTAGTCAATTCAATTCATCATAAACACAAAATCCAAAACAACCCTAAAAATTTCCACAAACATCCAAAAACAAAAGGCATACATCACCCCAAAATCACTTCCACAAAACCAAAAGCACATATCTTTTCTCACTTGGCGACCATTTGGGCAATGAAGTCCTCACACTTGATCTTTCTGTCTGACCCGACATCGACCTCCCGGATCCTCTCGTCGAACTCGGAGAGCTCGAGCTTCTCGCCGATGTTGGTGAAGATGTGGTGGAGCTCGAAGACAGAGATGAACCTTGTGGCGTCCTTGTCAAGGACCTTGAAGGCGTCACAGAAGTGAGGTTGAGGAGGCAAGGGAAGTCGAAGGGGGCTGTGAGCTTCTCCTCAACGACTATGGATTTGAGTTGGGCCTGGGTCGGATTGACCCTGAGGGACCACATTAGGATCCCTAATTCAAATGGGGAGATCTTGTTGTTGTTAAATGTATCGAAGAGTGTGAACGCCTCCTTCATTAAGGATACTTGGTCGTCGCTCAGATCCTTTCCCATTTTTTCCGGGTCACTCACCCACCCACCATGTGTGCTTTGATGAGAACTTCGGCCACTGAAGGTGGAAGGGATGAAAACTGGTCGGGAAGATGTGGGAGAAGGAATGTGAGGAGGAAGAAAGGAGGAGGAGCAAGAAGAAGGATGAAGTGGAGGCTGTCGTGGGTATCTACATGAAAAATTATTCTGTGTAACCGATTTATCACCACGTGGTGAAACCAATTCAACGTGTCATAATATGAGTGAATATTATTAATATTATACCCTACTAATATAAATATACCGTCTAATAATACCCTTACATGTTTGATTTGTTATACCACGTAGCGGTGTATCGATTACGCACAATAATTTGTCATGCAGATTTTTTTAAGTTTTTAATATTTTAAAAATGCTTTGATGAAATTCTTTTTTTTTTTTTTTACATGTGGCATACATGTCATTACAAAAATCCATGTCAGCATTGTTCATGCTGGCACTTAACACCAGCTTTGACGGACTCCTTGGCGGAACTCAATTTTTCAACTTTTCTGAGTCTTTGTGGACGCGCTTGAAATGTTTAGACTTTTGTACACCCACTTGAAAACGGTGTCATAGTTGGTGGGTAAATATGTAATTGAGCCTATAAAATACAACAAAAATAAATAATTGAATAAAAAAAGAGCAAATTACACGTAGATACCTTATGTTTTACATTTTTTCAAGTTGGTACATACCCTAATTAAAAAAAGTTGCACAAACATGCCCCAACTACCATTTTTAGATAATGACATACCTCAATTAGGTTTTTCGTCTGGGAATTCGTTATCTGTCAACTTGGCACTGACATGGCTTTAAAAAATAGCCACATTGACAACAAAATTTGATAAAAAAATCAATAAACCTTTAAAAATGAAATAATTGAAAAACAAAACAAAATAAAATTAGAATCCAGTAGTCAGAAAAAAAAAAATAGCCTAGACCCTATACGGCCCAACCATCCCTCCTCCCACAATTATCGACAACTCGCCTCTAAGGTCCACTGGTGCTCCTACAACATCTTCTCCACCTAGGACCACGTCACGGCCCGCGACTCCGCCACCATCTTCGCCTAGAAGGGCAAGACCCTCCAGGAGTACTAGTGGTGCACCGAGCGCTCCCTTGACTAGGCCCTGTCGGTGGGCCCAATCTCATCTTCAATTATAGAGGTGACACTACATTGCTTTGTATTTTCTTGTTTCAGATCTGAGTTGTTTTGTTGCTTTGGATTGTGTTTTCCTACTTTAGATCTAATGGGTTTACATTTCGATCTAAATCTTTTATGAGTTTTGCTTCAAATTTCATTTAAATGAGTTTATTAGTTTTTTTTATTATTTTTTATCCAAAGCGGCTTAATGGTGGGATCCGCGTATATCATGTTAGCAATTAATAGACATCCCGACGATCAGTTGACGCGAAATTGAAGTTGATGTAATGAAACTTTTTGAACATGAACATTAGACCTGGCAAAAACACACACGACACGACATGACACGGAAATTTATGAGTTCAAGTTCAGGTTCGAGGTTATCGGGCTGGGTTGATATCAGTGTCACTCGTTAGTGACTCGTTAAAATAATGGGACAGGTCGGGACAGGTCAATTCGCGGGTACTCGTTATGACCCGTGAATGAATAAATATTTTTTTTTATGAGATTTATAATTTAATTTGTACATTTCTTAAATATTTCTTATGTGAAATATTTAAAATATACATTTATGTAATAAAATATATTTATTTATGTGATAAAATGTATTTTTTTATGTAATAAAGTATATTTAATTCAAGTTTTTTTTTTTTGTTGAAAAATGTATATTTTTTTCTTAACGGATAAAAACGGGTCAGGTCGTGTATATCCGTTATTTTTCGAGTCGGGTTTGAGTTGAAGTTTTTGCCACCCGTTGATTAATGAGTTTGGTCAAATTCACCCGTTATTGCTAATGGGTCGTGTCGAGTTTAACCCGAACCCGCTTCACTCGACCCATTTGCCAGGTCTAATATTATTGAACATGAGTTACCACTTACCAAGTTGAAAACATATGTATAGTGAAAGAGAAAGACTTACATGCAACGTAGGTATGCTACCTGCTATCCCCTTCCCCCCTTCTCTATCTCTCTCCTCTCTCTCTATTTCTCTTTTTCTTTCTTTTTTTCTCTCTCTCTCTCTCTTGTGTGATACCACTTATCTCCTAACTCGGGGATATGTAAGTTATTGAATAATGCTATATTTACCACATTTTTATACTATCTCACGTGTCATTATTTTATTACACAGAGTTTTTCTTTTTCTTTTTGAGTTTTTATTTTTATTTTTTAGTGTCCAATGCATGAATGCCATTAAGTTGACACATAAGGTAGTATAAAATTGTGGTATAAAAATGTGGGATATCTAGCACTACTGGTAAGTTATTCTTATAATTAAAATATGGGTTAATTACATATATATACCTCAACTATACACCAATCATCAGTTGGGTACCTCTGGTTTAAAAACTTTCATTAGCGTACATCAACTTATGTTTTTTGTCAATTGAATACCTCCGTTAGTCTGACCGTCAAGAGATCTGTTAACTGCTGACGTGGCATAAATGAACACAATAACTGGCATTGACGTGTCGGCCCTAGATTGCTTCCCGCCCAACCTCGCCACATCAGTTGTGACCCAAAGTGTTTCTCTCCAAAACACACTGCCACGTGGTCCACCTGAAAAAAAAAAAAAAAAAACAGCCAACCCCAACCTAGCACCCTCCCTCCCCTTCCTCCCCCACCCTTCCCCTAACCAGGCCACCCCTCCACCTTCCCCGCCCCTCCCCCCCAAACCCAGGCCACCCCCCCCACCTCCCCCGGCCTTCCCCCCCAAACCCAACCCCCCTGGCCCACCCCCTCCACCTCCCTCGCCCCTCCCCCCCAAACCCAACCCCCCTGGCCCGTCGCACCCCCCCTCCCACCTAACCCAGCAACACCTCCACCTCCCTCGCCCCTCCCCCCCAAACCCAGGCCACCCCTTCCACCTCCCTCACCCCTCACCCTCAAACCCGAACAACGAGTCCTCCACCTCAGCCTTCCAAGAAAAGAAGAAGCAGGTCTCCGTCGACTACGACCAGGGCACTCACCACGTCTCCACCCGAGTCTGCGGCCTCGGCAAGCAAGACATCCCCAACCGCCACCATTTAAGGGTCCAAACCGAGCGTTTCCAGAAGGACTGGGACGTCTCCGACGTTGTGAGCCGGGTCTACGACCTCAGCCCCTGGGACGACATCGAAGGCTTGCTCAACCGATGGGTCGGACGCTTCGCCAGGAACAACTTCCCCATTCTCATCAAAGTAGGATTTCATTTTCATTTTTGTAAACTTTTAATGTTAATTTGGGTTTGGGTTTGTGTTTATAAAATGGGTTTTTTTTTTTTTGTAGGAAATGACAGAGAGAGGTTCGGTGGAGCACTGTGTGCAAGTGTTCGTGCAAATTGGGGGTGAGGGGCGTCGAGGAAGAGGCTGGGTTGGGCAGGATAGGGGCGGGCTGGGGTAGGGGGGTGCGATGGAGCTGGCTGGGGCTGGGTGGCAGAGGGAGGGACGAGGATTGGTGGAAGAATGAGGTGTTGCAGAGGGGAGGGGAGGCAGAGAGAAAGAGAAAGAGAAAGTGAGAGGAGGGAGGTGGGTCGGGTCTGGTCGGGGTGGGGTGGGGTGGCGGGGGGAAGGTGTGGCCTGGGTTTGGGGGGGAAGGACGGGGGATGTGGAGGGGTGGCCTGGGTGGGGGAAGGGTGAGGGAGGAAGGGGGAATGATGGGGCTAGGTGGGGAGGTGAGGCCGGGCCTGGCTTCAGGTTTTTTTTTTTTCAATTTTATATAATTTTAAGGGTTTTATTAATTTTTTTATTAATTTTTGTCCACGTGGCTTTTTTAAAAGACAAGTCAACGTTTAATGGTGGGTCCACTTGTGCCACGTCAGCAGTTAACAGACCTTTTGACGGTCAGACTAACGGAGGTATTCAATTGACAAAAAACATAAGTTGATGTACGCTAATGAAAATTTTTAAACCAGAGGTACCCAACTGATGATTGGTGTATAGTTGAGGTATATATATGTAATTAACCCTTAAAATATATAATTGTAATTTACCAAAAAAAAAAAAAAAAAGAAGAGAAAATTCGTTCTTTGTGTTGCAAAAGTTCGTAACCCTAACATTTTGCTCCTCTCAGTCTCTCGCTTTCTCCAGTCCTCCTACACCTCTTCGCCATTTTCTCTCTTCTTCTCTACACAGAGAGATCCATTCTACATTTTCTCTAGCATTTGAGTTTCTCCGGCAGCAATCGCATTCTCTTCTTTTACTCATCGCCCACAGAGTCAGAGATCATCGCCTCTTTCTCTTTCTTCTCTCTCGGTAAGTTGTAATTCCTTTTCTTGTATTTCTTTTGTTTGAGTTTTTTTTTGTTTTTTTGTTTTTTTTAATTTCTTGGAAATAATTGGGTTAATAGGATGAGGTCTCGAACTCAATTAGTTCTTTAAATCTAACACATTTTTGCTTTTATCATATGATTTTCTTTTCGTCTTTATATTTATTTTTGTATATTGTTATCGATTTACATGATTTAGCCCTGTTTGGTTGATCGGGAACAAAAGGAAAAAAAAAAAAATGCAGAAGAGGAAAATCAGAACCCTTGACAATCGTTGCTTGGTTCCCAAAACGTAGAGTCGAGGTCTTTATCAATTTTCAGGTTTCTAAGACAGAAACTCGTAAAGAATTTCGATTATTTTCCGGGCAACCAAACAGGCGTTCAACCTGGGTTAGGGTTTGATAATTTTTGCTTCATTTTTGTAAAATAAATTTTCAGATGGATTGGCAAGGGCAAAAGCTAGCGGAGCTGTTGATGCAGATACTGTTATTGGTATCTTCAGTGGCAGGGATCGTCACTGGTTACGTAATTGGATCGTTCCAGATGATGATCATGGTATATGCTGGTGGTGTCATTCTCACCACATTGGTCACTGTCCCCAATTGGCCCTTCTTCAATCGCCACCCGCTCAAGTGGTTGGACCCAAGCAAAGCCGAGAAGCATCCCAGGCCTCAGCCACAGCCGCCCGTGAGTTCAAAAAAGAAACCCTCTAAGAAGTAAGAAGTAGGCCACTGACTGATAACAGCAATGGATTAGCATTTGAGAGGTTTCAGTCTGTTATTTGTGGCATACTCAAATTTAAATTGAATATTACAGTGTACTCAGCCTTATATCTCAACCTTTATACAATGACTAGAAGAAATTCTCTTTGGTTTCAGTCTGTCATACAATGTGATCTTGTTTTAACTGTTTTGGTTGTTTTCTGATTCTCTGAAATATGGAACCTTTTGATTGATAAGGTAATTTGATCTTTGTGATATAAATCTGCAAAAAAATTAGGTACAGAATTCATGTTCTGTGATATATTACTGGTGGTTAATTTTCTTAGCACATATTGTACACACAGACACATCCCAAATTCCCAATGATGAAAAATTTAGTAATCTGTGAAATATGCATGATTGGTGCAATTAAAGGTTGGTGCTCCCTTGTGCAAAATTAATTTGCAGAGGTTGAGGAGCCATTTTTAATTTGCTTTCATGCTGTCCAGGCTGAAATCAGGCTTTCCTGAGGGATTTCCATTTTTTGTTCCCCATTTTTTTATTTTCTTAAAAGATTATGCTTAAGATTTAGAAATTCTCTTTAGTGGAAGAATTTTTTATATAGCTATGCAATGGTTGAATTATTTGCCTTGCTTGTTGCATATGTGAGTTTAATTTCAACGTTTGCTGACTTTGATGTTTTTGCTGTACATTGTTTGCTTTTTGGTCATATTTTAAGCAATGATGTCTTTTTTTGGCCAGAGTGCTCATATCTCACAGGAACAAATTTGAATTATCACAAAAATCAAGAACGTAACGCCATGGTGTGGCTAAATTTTTTTTTTTTTTTCCTGGAAATTGACATCCTTGGTTCATTATGGCTAGAAATCCATGAAGATAATCTGTAAATTCATCTGTTTTACTGTGTGAATAATGTTTAGGATTGTACTATGTCAGTTTTTTTGGTCAGAAATACTGTTTGTCAGTTTGATACTGGCTATTATTAACTATGCTTGTACATTCAGTGATGGATGCATTACTCCCACCAATGCAACTAGCATTCTTTTGGCAAGAATGAAGACCCATCTCATGCATTGAAATGTGCACGTCTGCATGAGATGAGTTTTAATCGTTGCATAAAGAAATGCCACTTAGAAGCTGGTTCTGAGTCATGTTTTTGCAGAAAGATTTGAGTCACAGAATTGATTCTTTTATTTATGTAATGGGCATTGACCTTTGCGAGGCAATGAAGGAGCCAGCTAGGGATTCCAGATTAACTTGGGACACTCACTGTATTAGAAGCAGTTTCTGCAACATTAATGAATGAAGATCCAAGGGTTATTAAAAAATTTCTTGTTGTCCACACAACAATAAGCTTTTGCCTTTCTTTGTCATTTGTGAATTGTGATGCCACCATTTTTTTGGCAATCTATGTTTCTGGTCCAAGTCGTTTATTAGAAATTCAATTGTTATAATATTATTTGAGTTTTACTATTAAATTATATAGGATGCTTGAATTTGTAATAGACAACTTAAATTAGAAGAATTATCCAAATTCTTAGTAGTGATAGTGGCAACTAAGCATCGAACATGATGGATGAAAAGAATAGAGCTTCATGCTGGATAAGAATGGTGGCATAACATGTATCTCGACTCTATTACAGAGGGTGCGAGGTCCTAACTCCTAACTCCTAACTAAGCAATGAGCACAACGCAATTGGAGAAGAGACTTGTTGGTAGATGTGTAGGCTGCCAAACACAAGATATGAAGACATTAAATTCAACCATTTACCTTGCTGGCTGTTTGTTGCCAACACATTCTGCTGGGATTCGACATTGAAAGCAACAAAACAAAGCCCTCGCAATTACCAAAAGTATCCTTAATAAAAATGCATACGGTCATTTAAGAGAAAATGATGGGCACTACGTAGCTCAATATTGTGCATTCTCCTTGTCCAAGTAATTAATACATAGTGATATACTTTAGTTTGAAAGGTCTGCAAATACAAATATTTTAGATATATAAATGCATTATTGGTGAATAGGTGGAGACACCATGGAGTACACAATCTAGACAACAGGCTTAATTTACACAGGCTTGCATTCACGTGCAGGTTTTTTTCATGATTGAATAATTAGAGCTTTGCTTGTTCTTGCAATTGTTCCTGTTCAAAAGAACCCGTAAATTCAGATTAGAAGCACAACCAGAAAAAAAAAAAAATAGTAAAGTACAAGAAAGGAAGAAATATATATTCAAGTACACGGTTAAAGGTATTGAGTCAAATTAAATGTAAGAAGAAAATTTAAACAAATAAAGATTAAACTGCATCCTAGGAATAGGTGAAGTGGCACTAACCTCTGTCACAAAGAAGGCATGGAAACCATATGGAACTCTGTGGGGCAATTCAACAACTGCAACAGGGTCAGTTGACATTGTTTTTGCATCAATTACATGTATTGCTGATTTTCTGCATGGTCAAAATTCAAGTTAGTCCTCAAGAGATTGAACCTCAAATACAAGTCACTACATAACCATTGGTAATACCAGTTTACTCAGCCTCTAACGCATGAGCACCAGAGCTATAATTTCCACGATATTGAAAACTGTAGACCTAAATGGTATTCTACACCCTATTCTACCCAGTATCAAAATCGACAGTCATACAGGCCGTTCGATATATTAGTTTAAACACTAGCATCTAGAAATTTAAGCTCTAATAACCGTGCTGCATTGCTGAAACACATAATAGCCAGCATTTTGTCTTTACTAAAATTTGGGACAGACCAAGATATTTAGAAAAGATAGATATTGATAGTTGAATGATTACTAGTTGATACATTAGATAGAAACGGAAACCATCATCAATGAATAGTATGAGTCGAAAGCAGTACCCGGTGTTTTCGTCATGTACAAAGAATATCAAGTATCCATCATCTTCTTCAGAAGTAATGCCCGGAATGCAAGGAACAAAAATAGCCTCAGAACCAAACCTACCAGGTCCCAGGTCATAGACGCCTTGGACGTTTCCTCCAACCTCAATTTTCGTCTTTCCAACCTCTGGTGCAGCATGCAGATCAAACTTGACTATCCCTGTCACCTTCGCAATGCTGTCCAGTGTGGTTCCATACACATACCGCTGTTTCCTGATCTCACACAAGTTAATTAGTAAAAACAGGTGAGCATCATTTATATTACACGAGCTTTCCCAAAATGATGATAATAGTACCAAATATGAACACAAGGTGACATAGACCAGGGATGAGCAAATAGAAGCAAAAGAAAAAATTAAAACTAAAACAAAATTTTAGGCCATACAACTTTTACTTTATTCTTGTATTCCCAATATCAATACGCAAAGACTAAACTCCAATTAGAAGAGTGGCGTATTATATACAGACAATAAATCCAAGGACAAGGAAATGATATCCTTAAGGATATAGTAGTAATTTATAATGAACCCCTAAATAAAACTATACAAAATTACCCCTTGCACCTATGACTGAAATAACTACCTAGGCCACCACTACGATCTCCGCCACAAAGAAATCCCTAATATCAGCCAATAAAGCAACAGATACAAACATAGATGGCCTCTGAGTATCTACCTCTTCCACCATGAATATCAGCATCTTTTCACAGTTAAACATGTATATTTGTACTTTTCAATTCAGAAGATTCCCTACAAGGACAGAAGATGCATACCTGCCAGTGTAACTCTCATTAATCCTGGGAAAATCTACAGCTGATTCTGATAGTTTCTTCTGGGATGCTAGGCCACTTTTTAAGTTGAATCTCATCTCGTACCTGAAAATAATTAGAACAGTCAGAAGCAGAACCATCATGTGTAAAGCAGAACCATCATATTGACAACATGGGTCAAAATCTCCTACAGCTCATTTTTGAAGTTCTCAAGCTTTTCTTTGACAGGCCCATTGACCATGTCTAAGTCTAGATTCTGAAGGCGGCATGTGATTAGAACAATTTCTTCCCCCTCCTCCCAAGCATTGGCTATTAAAAATAAGTCACAAAAAAAAGTCAGAATGTACACAAGAAAATACTTTAGGCATAGTTTATAAATGAACCATGCAAGGTTATATATATTCATTATTAAACTGACATTGACTATACCATACCAAGTTAAGCATTTGAACAAAAATCCATAATGATCAATTGGTTATGTTTTATGGAACTATAACAGCAGTAAGAGAGCCATTTCATGTTTGTTTAAAGTGCTTGATCAGACAGACACAAAATTTGAGGAAGAGGAACCCTAAATGCCTGATAATAGTACTGCCTTTAATCACAACAATAGCAGCAATGTACAGCAGTGTCAAGTTTCTACTAATCACATGGAGTGTATGATAATGACAAACAAAAACAACAAAAAATCAGATAACTATGCATCTGCATACGTATGTCTATCCAATTGTGCCTTTTGAGTCATCCCCTTGATTAGTGCTTTTTAGTCAAGGATACACCAGAAATTTTGGCATCATGGACATTAAAGAGATGTTAAATTATATTAAAGGACAATTACCCAAAGAATAACAATATATAATGGTTCACAGAGTTATTATAAAATCTTTTCTTTAGTAGATGGGAAAACCGGATAAAGAAATCTAGGCATCCATCCCAAAACCAATTGGCAATGGGAGAAGTAGCTCAAACCCTTATAAGCCACTATGCAAAGCCTCACATTTTCGATGTAGGATCTTTTTCTCAACACGCCCCCGCACGTGTGGCATCACTCAAGCCTAACATGTGGACAATTCATATTGGGTGACGTGAGAGCACGTGTGGCTGTTGGGCCTAACATGTGGATAGTCTGCTCTGATACCATGAAGAAATCTAGGCATCCATCCCAAAAAAGCCACAACCAATTGGCGATGGGAGGAATAGCTCAAACCTTTATAAGCCACTATGTAAGGCCTCACATTTTCGATGTGAGATCTTTCTCTCATCACCGTAGAACATAACTCTCTCCTAGTCAGAAATAAATGTGAGGCAGTGATGCATTGCAGACCAACCTGAACTTAATTACAGGGGGGACTGAAATAACTACAGTAAGTCTTGATAAGTTTAGAAGGTCTGCAGTTCCAGCTACAGAAATGACAAAGAAAAAGTTGGAGAATCTTGAAACTAGAGTAGTGCTACTCTAGGAACTGAAGAAGAAAAGTTGAATCTAGCTTTTTCTCAGAAGAAATCTGACAAAAGTCCATTCTCCATTTCTTTATTACATTTGGTTTTATAGATAGTACAACCTGACGCTTAAAATGTGTGAACTGTCAAACTTAAATGCATACCACTCCCAAAATCATGTAGTCAAAGCCTACAAAGACTGTTGACCAGCACCTTTAAACTTCCAATACTTCAAAATAATGGAAAAAACTGAATAATAAAAGATAAATGAAACTAAAAAAGATAATTAAAATCTAGATTGCCATGAAATTCCAGCATATTGAAAAAGACCCAAATAGCACTTTCAAGCTTCCAGCATTGCTGCATCAGACAGTCAGAATTGACAGAAAGAGAGCTGGTTAAGGCTTGAAGAAGCAGAAGAGAGCGGTGGGCATAACCCTGAATAGAGCATATTGGTATGAAGAGATCTACCTAGCCAACTCCAAGTAGCGTGAATATAGGTTTTAATGCATATCAACAACAAACAAATCCAATCATTTCAGGAAAACAAATTAAGAACTGAATGCTTTTCAACATTTTAGTAGAAAGTGATCTTGTTTCTTAGATGATAAAAATTCTTACGAAAAGCCTCAAAAGCAGAATAGAGCATAGGCATTGCAGTAATTATTTAACAGTGTCAGCTGATTATCAGATTCCCTATTTAAATTTTATAAGCACGCAGTAAATTTTTAGCTATTGGAAAACTTAATTGAAGAAACAGTATTTATTTCCAAGACATTGTCTCTTTCATTATCTTAAGATAGGAAAGCAAATATGTTCACCATTATGGAAAATGAAACAATTTGGAAGCTCAAACCATCTGATTAGCAAGTCATCCTTTGCATATCGTGGAAGTACACCAAAGCGAGCTTTTTTTGTTGCATCAAATGAGAATATCAGCTTGTTTTCCTTCACCATTTCCTGGGAAAATGAGATATAATATGTTAAGTTTCAATAGATGTGATTGTTTGATGCTCAAAATGATAGTTACTTGATCCATTGTTCCAAAAGCATTTTGTTTTTGGCCAAGATTGTTCCAAAAGCTTAAGTTGATAGGAAATGAGCCTGCCACTGAATATCAAGCTAAAACAACACACTAGGCCAGGTTACCCAATGGTCATGAACCAATTGCTGGCTTATATTTATGAAACCAAAGCAATTCCCGAATTTGAATGTCAGCAAATTTGAACAAGAAACCATGTTAAGTAATGTTGACCCTAAAAGCATAACCTACTACTACTAGGCAACGAGCCCAACAATGCTTACAGAGTCATCAAAAAATAATGCAAGGTTCATCCATCAAGTTTATCAAAATTGGCCATTTGTTTTATGAAGAGTAATAACACCAATAATTTGCATAGTTATGTGGTCAAGATTGATCTACTGAGAAAGGATACATATTTAATTTTTGTGCCAAAATATTATATAATGTGACAAAAAGAATGGGAAAAAGAAAAGAAAAAGAAAAGATACTTCCAGCACAGATATAGGTAGATGAATAATATTCATGGTGTGACAGCTTTACTATGTTTTCCACAAGAACTCCCTCAACTGGTGTTTTTTGTTTTCCTAACTGGTGTTTTTCTCAAGAATTTCTCTGGCTCAAGTAGAAGGCTTCCTAGCTGCACGAGCTTTTACAAAACCCTGACTTGTTTAAACTTCATTCTTTTGAGTCTCAATTTTTTGAACACTACTTTACTGATTTTCAATTCTTGGATATTCAAACTACACAGTGTAGCCAAACCTAATTACTTCGGATAGAAGATCAATGGAGCTTTTAATGTTCAGACTACAATTTATACAAGTCTGGCATGATTATTGATATTGGGTGTTCAATAACAAGTTGATAATAAAATTAGGGTTAAATACAAAAATAATCCACAAACTTTACACTGATTCTAAATTTGGTCTATTAACTATAAAAAGTGTCATTTGGTCTACGGATTTTCCAAGTTGTACCAAAGCAGTACAAACGTTAACGGAACTGGTTATGTGCACAATATGTGACCACATTTTCAGGGGCATTTCAGTCCATTCATCACATTTTCATATGATCAATTCCGTTAACTTTTTGGATGAAAGTTCACATTTGTACTGCTTTGGTACAACTTGAAAAATTCGTGGACCAAATTGACACTTTTTATAGTTAATGAATAAAATTGAGAATCAGTGTAAAGTTCGTTAACCATTTTTGTATTTAACTTATAAAATTAACACTCATTTGGAACTTCCATACCTTTGGTGTGAAATGCAAGGGGAGATCCATGAAAATTGCATAGTTCTCAGTAATGGCGAAATCATGCATCATGATGGGGTCTGCTACTGTTATGGGTATAGGATCATTCATGAAACCATCCTTTGAAATAACTCTGTAAGTGACATATGGTGGAGTATGCGAATAGCCAAATGTAAACATCTCGCCTGCATTAGGTACTTCATAAATTGAGACGAATATTTCCTTATAGTAGCTGACCAAATAGATTTTTTGAGAATGTAACTTACCAGTGAAAGGGTCAACCTTTGGATGAGCAGTGAAGTTATGTGCCAATCTCTTGTCATAATCCAGCAGGCCTACTGTTTGTAGATCTCCATCTTCCAAGACTTTGAGGACATCTACATAATGTAACGTATAAAATTTCAGTTCCACACTATAAACAAACATAAGAGGAAAGACAAGTTTCCATTTCATTTATTTCCTTTTTTTCTGAACCTTGTTAGCATCAATTACATCTATATTGCATCACAAGCAGTGGTGCCTTCCAAAGAAACATGAATATATATTATTCCCCTTTATAATGGCCTAATGGGAATATACCTAGATATTTGAACTGATTTTCATCCCTAGTAGATTCTCCTATTGATTGGAATTAAAAAGAAGCAAGAAAACAGATGAGTTATGCTTACAAGGTTTATCTCCCTCTGAAAGAGCTAGAAGTTTCTTATGGTGATATATGAGAGCTGTGTTACCTGGAAGAACACTTTGAAAGTTAGTTTCTGGCACTCCTTCCTTGGACAAGAAAAAAAGAGTAATTTCTTAATTCACCAAGATTTACAAGGATACTTTTTTTTTTAAAAAAAAAGGGCATAAACATTGAATAAATTTTTCAAAATGAGCAGAGAACCATGTCCAACACTTTCCACTACATACATACAATTTTCAAGAGTAGGGGAGAAAAAAAATTGTAAGTACTCAAAACTTTCACAATCAGACACATCCATGCATGCTAAAGTATGGAACAGAGGAATTAGATTCCTATACAAATAAAAGAGAAACAAAGGCATTAGAGCCAATGAATTTTGGCAGTTCACACATTAAATTTAAAACAGGATAATGCATGGAACACTTGGAATTGTACTGAAAAGAAATTGCAGGATATAGTAACAGAAGCTGTCATTGTGTTTAAAAAGAATTTCTTACTAGACAACCCTACCTGTCCCATATCCATATGACGTATCTAATACTTTCAGTTTTGCTCTCAGCATTTGCATGTTAACCATGAGTAAGCCAAAAAGCCCCTTAAGGTCTCCAATCTGGAAATGACATATTGAGGAATATAAGACTAGAATCTCCTAATAAACATCTATGACACAAGCTTAAACCAAAAATTCCAACAGCTCAAGTAGTGTTACTCGTATACCTTCATAAATTTAGCACCTCCAAAATATTCTTCTTGCTTAAGACGCGATGTCCTTACATAGCGGGAGACATATGTTGCTTTCCCATCTTTGATGCGCATACCATGAACCATACTGCAAATGCCAAGGATAACATATATATCTTTACTTGTTTTGTCCAGTAAACAATGCAATAGATGTAATAATTAGTGGACCTGAGGAATTGTTCCAATTTATTTAACCAAAGACATAGGACCTGAACAGAAACTACAGAACATCCCACTTTCAGCATCCAATTTACATTCAATAAGAAAATAAGTTGTTCAAAAAACTTGTATTCAAATGATGGTGTGAATAAGGAAGCAGGAAATCACTCACCCATCTCCATCAAACCTGCAAAGAGAGCAACAAAGGGCATATCAGCACAAAACCCACATGGTCAATCTCCTGAAATTCATATTTAGAAGAACTAAAATAGACCCAATACAGCCTGAAAGATAGAAAAGGCATACCAGTGGTATCCAGCAACTGGGGAAAACTTTGGGTTAGGCCCCACCCTCACAAACTCTCCATTCAAGCAATCCTATTACAAGCATGCATGTTATATGATTGACAGCACAAACATTCCAACAACATAAGGGACATAAGCATCAGAGATGACAGAGGTGAGACTTACAGGAAGATGGCCAATAACAACGAGGTCCTTGGTGGGAGGAGTTTCGTCAGGAACCGGAGCGAAGTTGCCGGCGAGATAGTGGTGAGGCTGAGAAGAGTCGTACATCAACTTCACAATGAGCTTCTCAATCAAGTCTACGACTTTGGAAGTGAAGCCCTTGTTGGGCTTGGGATTGGGCACCACAATGCCACCATTGGTGCTCAGGCTCTTGCTCTGCTGCTGCTTCTCACTCGCAAACTCCGTCATGATCGGTTTCTCTGGCAAAAGCAAAGCAAACGACACTGTAGATGATCAGTGTGTCTGTGTATGTGGTGGAAAGTATTGAGCGGCGGGTTTTGGTTTTTTATCTGTTTTTGTCGTATTGATTTGTGGATTTTCCATTGCCACGTTTTGTTTCGGAGTTCATAGAAACTCCGATAGAGTGCGTGAGAGCGAACTGTTTTTCTCAAACGGTAAAGATGCTATCCGTTACGACTTACGGACAACACGTCACTAAACGCTAACGGCAACACACCATACATTTTAGTACTTTAATTATATTTTATTTTTTAATTTAATATCTCAATTTTAAAAGATTGTATTATCATATCATAACTTCTATTTCATGTCAATTTCATATCTCTGTTACATTTTTTATTAAAAATGTCATTATCTATTAATGTGACATACGCTACCCATCTTTAGGCATTGACATGCCTTATAAAAATGATCACATAGATGAAAAATAATAAAAAAACAAATAAATTTTTTTTAAATGAAATAAAATAATTTAAAAATCCTTGTGGCTATTATTAAAAGCCATGTCAATGCTTAGAGGTGGAGTGCGTGTATGATACGTCAATAGATAATGACATTTCTAACGAAAGATGTAACAAAGTTATGAAATTGACATAAAATGAAAATTGAGATATGATAATGCAACTTTTAAAGTTGAAATATCAAGTTGAAAAATGAGGTATAATTGAAGTATTAAAATGTAATTTGCTCTAAATTATATTGAAAATCAACAAATTTTGAATTCCAAAATGGATGCTGAAACGGGTGAAGAAATAGACAAACAGAGGGATGATAATATCAAGGTGAAGATTAGGATAGTGACTTTCAAAGTCCAGTTCCTAAAGCTCAAAAACTGAAAAAGAAAAAAGTTTTCCAAATCTGAGCGAGATGAAGAATATCACACTGATTCAGAAATTGTGCAGGACGAAGAATACCATTATGAAAGTATGAATCGGAAACTGAAGAGATAACAGATTCTGAATTGAAAGACAGTGAAGACAATCAAGAATCTGAATTAAAAAAAAAAAAAAAAACAAAAACAAACTTATGTGGAAGACAATCAGGAGGTCAACTTAAGTGAAGATGACATTTTTGTTTGGGTATATTAAACAAAAAACTGGAACGGCATATATTAATTACTTATAATAATCCAACTAACATATACGTACACTAACAAATTTCATTTCGATCTAATGTCAATATACTCATTGGAAAAACTAGATAGGGGCCTAAAACTACTTAACCAATATAGAAAACCTAAGGAGTATAAAGATTACCAAAGCAAGAAAAATGTACAAGAATTACACAAACAAATGCTCCATGTTTCAAGATACTCATCGTTTCTTCACCAACGGCACACGATGGCTCACAACCTTTGTCACCAGATTTTGCGGATAACTGTCATAAAGCCCCTTCAATTGACAATCGAAGATGATGCCTTAAAAAAATTAGATAACGGATATTTTTCTAAATTTTCAATAGGCACGGATATATGTGAAGAATTGCAAGAATAACTTCACCAGCAGCCCACTCAAATTCGATTAGCTTATATTAGAAGGAATGAAGGTGAGTAGTACTATATTGGTGTCACGGAAAACCCCATTCAATGTCTTATGTAATTGTAAAGTTATGGATGCTAATTAGTACCCAAAAAATTTGTGCATGTTGTAAGCTTTTCTAGTAGTGAGTCCCATGCCCCTATCAACCACAATCTAACAAAACTTTTGAACCTCCATATGGGTTTTTGTACAGAGCATGCGACGTGTGTTTGTAAGGTTGGGTTATAGAGTAAGGAGGAGGTAAGAAGATGCCGATAGAGATTTGCCAAGCAAAGTAAGATGTCATGGAGAGAGTGGCAAAAGAACTTTGCACTGTATGTAGTTGTAGGGTTATTCCTGATTGTTGAAACTGCTGTGATTACAGAGAAAGGAGCCTTTGGTTCTTGCTGGATGTGGCAAGAGTGCAGAAGACTAGTAAGAGAGTGGGATTGACATGGAAGGACTCATTACCTGTCACAACATGGTATGAGTTTGAGGCTTAATTTTTGTTTTTGATTTGTTGATGACTCGAGGAGGTGGAGCGGTGGCATGCCTGTGCTCGGCAGTTCTACATGGCTGCTTGAAAGAAAAAGAAATTTCCACTTTCCACTAATGATGGTCTTGAGGTAAAATATTTTTTTCTGTTTGGAAAAGTTCACAATATTGGATCTAAGAGAACTCCACAGCAGAGCCGTTTGCCCCAGAGAAGAACCAAGATCATTAGACTATTGGGATTGAAGACGATGGGCCATCTAAAATCACCCATAACAAAATCACCGTAGCATCAGAAACGCCAGAGTGAACAGCAAGGCACCTCGCCTTGCCGCAGTGCATGCAGCCTCTTCCAGTCATTCAAGAGAAAATAGTAAATACACAATGTAACTCAGAGATGCACTGATGTGCATTCTCCTTGTCCAGGTAATTAATACACAGTAGAATACTTTAATCCGAAAGGTTTGTAAATGCATTATCTTTTTTTTATTTTTTTTATCTTATTCAAATGTATTATTGGTGGGGAGGTAAGAGCACACCATCTAAGCCACAGGTTTAATTTACACCGACCATGGCTTCATGTTCAGGTTCTTTCCATGCTTTTACAATTAGAGCTTTGCTTGTTCTTGCAATTGTTCCTGTTCAAGAATCCATAAATTCATATCAAAAACACCACAAGAAAAAATATATATATACAAAAGTAGAAGAAAGAAATATAAACGCAAGCACAGGGTTACAAGATAGCTTTAAGTGAAATGAAATGTAAAAGGAAAATTATATCCTAGGAACAGTTGACGTGGCACTGACCTCTGTCACGAAGAAGGCATGGAACCCATATGGAACTCTGTGGGGCAATTCCACAACTGCAACAGGGTCAGCTGACATTGTTTTTGCATCAATTACATGTATTGCTGATTTTCTGAATAGTGAAAATTCAAGTTTAGATTGCAGTCTGTCTTTGAGAGATTGAACTTCAAATAAAAGTACATAACCATGGTAAAATCAGTTTACTGAACCTCAAAAGCATGAGAACCAGAGCTATAATTTTCACGATATTGAAAACTGCAGATCAAAACTGTATTCGATCTACACCTAAAGTAATAAACTCTATTCTAACCCAATCCCAAAAAAAAAAAAAAAAAAAAACTAAAAAAACTAAAAAAGCAAACAGGCATACCCTGTTCGAGTCACATGCTCTTAATATATATAAATATAGAAAAATTTTCAAGTAAGGATGTCGTTACTTTAAGAAAAGTAAGAACATCCTCTTTGGACTTACAATTCGATGATCAGAACCGTCTATATTTTAGAACATCATTCAAAGATCACCCTTGCTAAAAATCAGCCAGATCGGAAATTGTTTAACCAGTTTATAGCAAACATCATTTCAATTTTATCTGACGGACTGTATTTGTCTGCACAGTTTAGATGACCAAACAATCACCGATTTGGCTGATTTTTTACAGGGATAAACCTTGAGAATGAACCTAAAAAATAAATGGTTATGATCATTAAACTGCATTGCCAAATGTTACACATAGAATATGTTCTTACTTTTCTTAAAATAAGGACATCCTTACTTGAATGGATCATATATATATATATATATAGTCTCAGCGCTCGGCGTTGGTTTGTCGGCTTATATGTTATGGTTTAGCTCCCAGAGCTAAACCCTAACATAACACCTCCACCAAGTCTATTCTATACCCTAAAAGGGGATGAGGTGAACCCATCAGGAAATACCCTCAAAACTCGGCGGAGTAAGCAACGCTTGCCTGTTTTAAAAAATCATTTCCGAGTGCTTAGGGAAGCTACCGAGCGTTCGGTGATACGTTTGCATGTTCACACGTTTGAACCTGATCGAATATATATATATATGGCGGAGTAAGCAGCGCTCGCCTGTTTTAAAAAATCATTTTCGAGCGCTCAGGGAAGCTACCGAGCGCTCGGTGATACGTTCGCATGTTCACAGGTTTGAACCTTATTGAATATATATAGCGAAGCACGCTCGGTGACATGTTCGCATGTTCACACGTCTGAACCTGATCGAATATATATATATATATATATATATATATGAAGCACGCTTGGTGACACATTCGCATGTTCACACATTCGAACTTGATCGAATTTATATATATATATATATATCAGAAATTCTCTATGCAGGACGTCTGTTCTTTAATTAAAGACGCATATGTTTAATGAATTATTTTTTTCACCATTTGATCTTAAACTTAGCAGGAATTAATTATTTAGGGTATAAATCATCAATCGAGCTTTATTTCTTAGTTTTAACTCTCATAGTTTTGAGTTCTCAATCCTCGGTTAGAATTTAGATTTTAACTCCCAAATTTTGGGCTACCGCCCAAAACTATAATTATATACCCTAAAAAATAGAACCCTATACCCTAAAATGTTAAACTCTGTAAAATATGGCCTAAAAATACCCATGTCGGTTCTTTACAGACGTCCTGCAGAGAGAATTTGTGTATGTATATATATTCTAAAAATATTATTTTAAACACTAGTATTAATTGTTAGAAACTTAAGCTCTAATAACCATGCTGCATTGCTGAAACACAAAATACCCGGCATTTTGTCTTTAGTGAAATTTAGGCAGACCAAGATATTTTAGAACTGATAGATATTGATAGTCTAACGATTGTTAGCAGATACATAAGATTGAAATGGAAACGATAATTAGTGAATAGTATGAGAGATGAAAGTAGTACCCAGTGTTCTCGTCGTGTACAAAGAATATTAAGTAGCCATCATCTTCTTCCGAAGTAATGCCGGGAGTGCGAGGGACAAAAATGGCCTCAGAACCAAATCTACCAGGTCCCAAGTCATAGATGCCTTGGACATTTCCTCCAACCTCAATTTTCTTTTTCCCAACCTCTGGTGCAACATGCAAATCAAACTTGACTATCCCTGTCATCTTTGCAATGCTGTCCAATATGGTTCCATATACATACCGCAGTTTTCTGATTTCATACAAGTTAATTAGTGAAAATAGGTGAACGTCGTGAATATTTCACTAGCTTTCCCAAAAATATGATAATAGTACCAAATTTGAAAACAATGTGACATAGAACAGGAAGAGCAAATAAAAGAAAAGAAAAATTGTGAGAACGTGGAGTGTTGTCCCACATTGGAAAAGTATAACCTTGTGTAGTGGCTTATAAGGGTTTGAGCTACTCTTCCTATTGCCAATTGGTTGGTTTGGATGAATGCCTAAATTTCTTCATGGTATCATAGTAGGTTCACCCATGTGTGTTAGGCCGAGTGGGCATACGTGCTCTACGTCACCCATATGAGTATGAGTTGTCCACGTGTTTAGCTTAAAGTGATGTCACACGTGCGGGGACGTGTGAGAATGTAGAGTGTTGTTCCCACATTGAAAAAATATAACCTTGCCTAGTGACTGATAAGGGTTTGAGCTACTCCTTCTATTGCCAATTGATTTTAGAATGGATGTCTAGTTTTTTTCAAAAATGATAACTAAAACAAAATTTTAGGTCAAACTTCTACTTTATTCACAATATTGGGTAAAAACTATGCATGCTCCGACTAGAAGCGTGGCCTATTATAGGAGTTTGTGTATCTAAACCAAAATCAATTGGAAATGGATGGAAAGACCCATGATATTATATTTGTAAAGCAAGGCTTGACATATACTCAACATACTCCCTCACAAGTTTTGGGTAATGTGTAATTGGCAATGAGTGTAGAAGCCTAGGACATTATATATTGTAAGACTGGGCTTTACATTCCTGATGTGCGATATACTCTCAACACTTATTTTATACAGTCAGATAATAAATCCGGCCAACAAGGACAAGGAAATAAATTCTCCTAATGGAAAATGCTATTTGTCCCAACACTTTTTCCCAACTTTACTTCTCAACTTACGTGGCATCAATTTATTTAACAGGGTTTATCTTTTTCTTATAGAGTTCAATGTATGAATGTCATGTAAGTTGGGAAAGATAATTAATTTGGAAAAAAGTGTTGGGGGCAAATAGCATCTTCCTTCCTCTAATATAAGTAAATAATAGTAATTAATAAATAACCACTAAATACTAAATAAAATTACCCCTTGCACCTATGACTGAAATACCTAGGCCACCATTACGATCCGGATCACTAAGAAATCCCTAATATCAGCCAATAAAGCAATAGATACAAACATATATAGATGGCCTTTCAGTATCTGGTTAGTCTTGTCCGCCATAAATATCAGCATGTTTTCACAATTAAGCACAAACATGTATATTTGTACTTTTCAATCCAGAAGACTCCCTACAAGAAGAGGATCGAGATGCATACCTGCCAGTGTAGCTCTCATTAACCCTGGGAAAATCTACAGCTGATTCTGATAGTTTCTTCTGGGATGCTAGACCAGTTTTTAAGTTGAACCTCATCTCGTACCTGAAAATTATTAGAACAATGAGGAGCATCATCACATGCAAACCTATTCACAATATATAACAACATAGGTCAAAATTTCCTACAGCTCATTTTTTATTTCAAACTTTTCTTTGACAGGCCCATTGACCGTGTCTAAATCTGGATTCTCAAGGCGGCAAGTAATTAAAACAACTTCGTCCTCCTCCTCCCAAGCATTGGCTATTGAAAATAAGCCACAGAAAATTAAAGGTCAGATTGCACACAAGGACAAACTTTGGGCATAGCTTAATCATGACCATGAAAAGTTATATATATTTATTGTTAAACCAATATTTAATGCGCCCTACTAAGTTAAACATTTGAACAAAAATCCATAACAATCAGTTGATTATGTTTTATGGAACTAGAACAGCATAAGGGAGCCAGTTTTTTGTTTAAACTTCATGATTAGACAAACAACAAATTTTCTAGTCCTCTAGTGAATTCAAAAGTTAGGGGAACCCTAATGCCTAACGTAGTACTGTCATTAATTGAAATAATATCTGATATGAATTATATAAGAGTCAAATTTCAACTAAGAACATCGAGTGTGTGACAGATAAAAACAACCAAAAATCAGATAACCATACATCTGATTGCATATGACAATCCAACTGTGCCATTGACTAATCTTCAAGCAATACATTGCAGTCAAGGATACATTAGAAAAGAATAACAAAAAATAATGGTTCACAGAAATACAGAATTGTTATAAAACTTTTCTTTAGTAGTTGGGATAATTAGAGAACATAAAGCTATATATCCTAGTCATAGAGGCGGTGATGCAGACCGACCTGAACTTAATCAAAGGGGGACTAAAATTACTTTAGTAAGCCTTGATAAGTTCACAATGTCTGCAATTCCAGCTAGAGAAATGACAAAGAAGTGGCTTTGATCGAGAATCTGGAAGAATAGTACTAAAAGAAAATAAATGAAAAACTCAAGAAGATAAATGAAACTATAGAAAAATTCAATAACTGAATGTTTGCAACATTTTTATTGTTAGAACTTAGTAGAATGAAAATAATTCTTAGCAATGCCTCAAAAGCAGGATAGAGCATAGGAATTACAGTACGTATTTAACAGTGTTGGCTGAGTACCAGATTCACCAATTATATAATAACAGCATGCAGTTAGCTTTAGTTTTGGAATACTTATTTGACCAAACAATATTTATTTCAAAGACATTGTTTCTTGCAGTGAGGTAGGAAACCGAATATGCGCACCATTATGGAAAATGAAACAATTTGGAAGCTCAAACCATCTGATTAGCGAGTCATCCTTTGCATACCGTGGAAGTACACCAAACCGAGCTTTTTTTGTCGCATCAAATGTGTATATCAGCTTGTTTTCCTTTACCATTTCCTGGAAAAATGAAATATAATAGTATGCCACGTTTCACTAAATGTAATTGTGCTCAATGATGATTGTTAAGTTATCCATTGTTCCAAAAGCTTAGTTGATAGGAAATCCGCCAAGCAATGCATATCAAGCTAAAACAACACGTACCTATTTTACACAGGTATATTGTAAAAATTTGATCTCCTAAGCAAGGATAATTTTTTATTTTTTGTGCCACAATAAGATATAATTTAACACAAATGGGAGAAAAAGAAAAGAAAAAAGATATTTCTTGGTGGACAGACATTGTTAGATGATCAGTATTCATGGTGCGGTAGCTTTACTATGTTTTCTGCAATAATATGGTCTCTTCAACTGTTTTTTTTTTTTACTTCCAGGAAAAACAAGAGTAGAAAGCCTAAGGGCCCAGACTTGAGTAAGGGTTCTCAAGTAGATGACTTACTAGCCACACCTTACCCATGGGTAAGGTGTGATGTACAGTATTTCATAAAATCCTGACTTGATCCTTAAAAACACATTCTTTTGACTTTTGAGTCTCAACTTGTTGAACTCGATCTACTTATATTCCATGTTAGATACTCAAACTAAGAGTGTGACCTAACCTAATTAGTTGGTATAGAAGATCCAGGGAGCTTTGAATGTTCAGACTTCAGACATTAGAATACAATTTAGACAAGTCTGGCAGTTTGGTCGTCTGGCATGATAGTCCATTGGACACTAAAAAATAAAAAATAAAACCTAAAAAAGAAAAAGGAAATACCTTTCCAGTAAAGTAATGACACATAAGGTGAGATACAAATGTGGGAAAAAAAATGTGGGACAATTAACATTATTGTTATTTTAAATACAAATCCATATCAACTCAAGGACCAACCGAAATTTCAGGAAAAGCTTGTTAATTGATCTTCTTGATTTCAGTTACATCTGGTTTGTGATAGAAATTGTACAAGCTAGTTTGTAATGACCTGTAATATAGGGCTGTCGTGGTTTGTAGTACCACCATTTCTTAAAATTTGGAATGCCATGATTTAATCAGTTATATGCTAAACTTGTGAAAGGGTCAAATATGAGTATGTAATCCTAACCCCAATGGATGATTCCCAAAATTTAGATGCGGCCCCCCTGCCCCCCACCCCCTTCTTTTCATTTCCCACTCCAGCCTCTTTCTATGGATGTTTGAAGATTGTTTTGTTAGTGTGCATGCAGAAAATATTCATGATTAATCGTTTGCATAATGGTGTTCTATAACAAGTTGAAAGTTAATAACAAAAATTTTGAAACATCCAACCTTTGGTCTGAAATACAAGGGAAGATCCATGAAAATTGCATAGTCCTCAGTAATGGCAAAATCATGCATCATAATGGAGTCTGCTACTGTTATGGGTATAGGATCATTCATGAAACCATCCTTTGAAATAACTCTGTAAGTGACATATGGTGGAGTATGTGAATAGCCAAACGTAAACATCTCACCTGCATTAGGCAATTCATAAGTTGAGACTTGAGAGGAACATTTCCCAATAATGGCCGACTAAATATCTTTTTATGAGAATGTGCTTACCAGTGACTGGGTCAACCTTTGGATGAGCAGTGAAGGAATGTGCCAATCTCTTGTCATAATCCAGCAAGCCAACTGTTTGCAGATCTCCATCTTCCAAAACTTTGAGGACATCTACACAATGCCACATAAACAATTTCAGTTCCACACTCGAAGCAAAAAAAAGACCAATACGTTTGAGACTTTGAGTCCAAAGAAGATATAGAAGGCAACATAAAGGTTGCCATTTCACCGCATTTTTATTTTTTGAACCATGAAAAGCATCATTTACATCTTTATGGCATCACAAGCAGTGGTGAAATCCAAAAAAAAATTAGGAAGACTATCCCCCTTTATAAGGAATATACAGAAACATCTGAATCCTGAACTAATCTTTTCATTAGATTCTCGAATCAATTGTAATAGAAGCAAGAAAAGGAATGAATTATGCTTACAAGGTTTATCTGTCTCTGAAAGAGCTAGAAGTTTTCCATTGTGATACATGAGAGCTGTGTTACCTGGAAGAGGGTAATCAATAGTTAGTTTCTGGCACTCCTTCCTTGGACAAGAAAAATAGATACTTTCCTAATTCTCCAAGATATATTTCCAAGGATACTTTTTAAAGGGGCATCTACATTGCATAAATGTTTCAAAATGAACAGAGAACCATGTCGAAGACTTTCCACTACGTAATTACAATCTTTAACAAAGGTGTAGGGGAGAGAAAATTATTAAGTACGTAGAACCTTCAAAACCAGACATGTTCATGCAACTAAAGTATGTACGTGTATGGATCGGAAGGATTAAGTTCCTACACAAACACCAGTGTAACAAAGGATGAGCCAATGAATTGTGGCGATCATGCATTACTTCAAAACAGGATAATGCTACTGTTTTGAAATTGAAATGAATAGAAATTGTATGATACAATAACAGAGGCTGCCATTACGATTCAAAAGAATTTCTTACTAGACAAACCTACCTGTCCCATTTCCATATGACATATCCAATACTTTCAGTTTCGCTCTTAGCATTTGCATGTTAACCATGAGTAAGCCAAAAAGCCCCTTAAGGTCTCCAAACTGAAAATGACATAGTGAGGAATATAAGAACCGAATCTCCCAACTAAACTTCTATGACACAAGCTTAAACCAAAAATTGCAACAGCTCAAGTAGTGTTAGTCATATACCTTCATAAATTTAGCACCTCCAAAATATTCTTCTTGCTTAAGACGTGATGTCCTTACATGGCGGGAGACATATGTTGCTTTTCCATCTTTGATGCGCAGACCATGAACCATACTGCAAAATCTCAAGGATAACATGTATACCTTTACTTGCTTTGTCCAGTAAATATTGCAATAAATGTAATAATTAGTGGATCTGAACCAAAGACATGGGAACTGAACAGTGAACAGAAACTACAAAATTTCCCACTTTGAGCATGGAACTTATATTAAAATAAGATAATCTGCCTACAGATAAGTTGCCCAAAAAAACTTGAATTCAAATAAGGGTGTGAATAAGGAAGCAGGAAACCACTCACCCATCTCCATCAAACCTGAAAAGAGAGCAACAAAGGGAATATCAGCACAAAACCCACATGGTCAATCTCAGAAAATTCAAATTCACAAGAACTAAAATTGACCCAATATAGACTGGAAGTTATAAAAGGCATACCAATGATATCCAGCAAGTGGGGCAAACTTTGCATTGGAGCCCACCCTAAAAAACTCTCCATTCAAGCAATCCTATTACACATGGCATGTGAATGGCAGCACAACAGGCAAGGCAACATAATAAGTTATAAGCATCAATCACATATGAGACTTACAGGAAGATAGCCAAGGACAGGGAGATCCTTGGTTGGAGGCGTTTCGTGAGGAATGGGAGCGAAGTTGCCGGCAAGATAGTGGTGAGGCTGAGAAGAATTGTACATCAACTTCACGATGAGCTTCTCTACCAAGTCTATGAGTTTGGAAGTCAAGCCCTTGTTCGGCTTGGGATTGGGCACCACTATGCCATTGCTGCCGCTCTTGCTCTCCTGCTGCTGCTGTTGCTTCTCACTCACAACCTCCGCCATGATTGCAAACGAAACGACGCCTGTGTGTGAGTGTGAGTGTGAGTGTGTGTTAGAAGAACTTCCCTTGTCACGGGGATGCCAGGTCAGTCAACCTAATGAAGATGAGACACACTGCATGTGTTCTCCCTTTGAGCATACCAACAAAAAGGATCTTGCTCCTCTGCCTTTCGAGGTATGCTGTTGCATGCCTTCCAAAACATCATGTGCATTAAAACAATACAATAATGAAGTCCATGTTGCTAAAAAAAAAAAGGATCTTGCTCCTCTGCCTTTAGAGGTATGCTGTTGCATGCCTTCCAAAAAATCATGTGCATTAAAACAATACAATAATGAAGTCCATCGATAGCGACACCACCATTTTTATTTCCTTCATTGCACTTTAGCCTTTAGCCTACCACTTCACGCGAACAATTAGTTAGATTCCATCTCTTTTGTTATTTTGCAATTATTTTGTTGTACCATATTTGTTTGTTTTTCCTTGAGCCATTTACACGCCAGTCTAATTTTTTCTTCTCTCTTAAACTAATATCTTAATAGTTTTAATTTTTAAATGAGGTCCAAAAATATTATCCAGATATTTTTAATTTAAAAAATATATAATATTCTCCTAAAATTAATAATATTTAAATCTTAATATTATCATAGTATTAACATAATATTATCCTAGTTTTATATTATCATAATATTATAATATAACATATTATCATATTATAATATTATCATATTATTCTAAAATTAATTATGAGATTTAAATTATATTAATCTAATAAAAATGCATCAGCCTAAAAAATAGAAAATAATCAAATAAGAAAAAAAATTCTTTATGGGTACATTTCAATTATACCAATCGATCGATGGTTTGTCGGCGTTTATGTTATGGTTTAGCTCCGGGCAGCTAAATCCTAACATAATGCCTCTACCAAACTTATTCTATACCCTATGAGGGGATAAGGTTAAAAGATGTGAATATACCCTTAAAACTAGGGGAATGAAGCAATATGGCCGAGCAATCGGCGGCTGAAACTGAGCGTTCGGATCAAATGCGCACCTAATCGAATATATATATATATATATACCAACTCAGGTATTGGTACAATTGAAATGTACATATATATATATATATAAACCTAGGTATTGATACAATTGAAATGTACCTATATATATTTTTTTATACTTGTTTGATTATTTTCGATTTTGTGGGTTAATGCATTTTTTTGATATTTGTATAATTTAAACGGATATTATCTTTTATTATTTTAAATTATAAAACATTAAAACTAGATAATCTTGAATGTTTTAATTAAAAAATGTAAAAATTTAAAATGTCCTAACCGATATTATCTTTCATAATTTTAAAAATTAATTCATATTAATTATCTTAATTTTAAGAGATGATATAGTCAAAATTTTTAAAAAGTTCATTTTTTGGACCTTAACCTAAAAAATTGGATTTAAGTACAAATCTAAATTCCTATATGGTTTTAATCCGAATAACCCTCCAAGTATTGGACCTACTTCTAATTAACTGTTTTACTTTTCTTAATTTACACATGTCAATAGAATAATTGTTGGGATAAAACTAGTAAATCTCAATATGCTCTGTGTATAAATAGGGGAGCCAACTTCAGTTGTAAAGCACGGTTTTGAGAAGATTACATCTCTCATTCTAGCTTTCACTTCCTTGTTCTTAGTTTCAGTCTTCTCGAAACCATCTTTGTAATCAAGCATTTCAGCAATAATATCTAATAAGTTTTTATTGGCTTTTCTTTATCTGTTTCTTTAGGTTTAACTTTAACTCCAAAACAGGAAAACACTATCTAGACATATTATTATCTTGATAAACATGGTCATTGTATTTCTTTTCTTTGGTCATTATTTGTCTGTTATGTTAAATTTAGCACTATAAGAAAGGTCTCTGAGTCTGTAAGTCCCTGAGTTATGGCCGCCATTATAGCCTGAAGTGTTGCGTGCAATGTTCCATATTTATTGTATCATACCTCACACAGTATTCATATGTAATTATTTCAGAGACACAATCACCATAGAAAATTGATATCAGAGTCTTGTTTATCATTATAATAATATTGTGAGGAAATTACAGAAATGATCCATTTATTATTCGCTAAATCTCGTTTTGGTCCACAAATTTTTTTAAGTTCTATATTAGTTCATGAATTGTCTGATGTGTTCCATTTTGGTCCAAAATAGACAATTTATTCCTTCAAAGTCAACTCATTGGTACAAAATTAAGGGGCAAAATTGTCCGATTTTGCCCGATTTGGACCAAAATAGAACACTTCATACAATTCGTGGACCAATATGGCACTTAAAAAAAATTTGTGGACAAAAATGAGACTTACCGAATAATAAGTGGATCATTTCTATAATTACCTCTAATATTGTTAGATGGTAAAGTACCTTAAGCATTGAAGTTATCATTACATATTGAGAAGTTTACTGTGTTATTTGAATGAATTATTTGTTAATTCATATGCCAGATTATACTGGAATAAATAATAAATTAGAAACCATAAAGAAGACGATTAAGTATCATAAATCTAGAATAGAAGACTACTCAGCAGTATGACAATTACCTAATCTTAGTAACCAAGAAAAAGCAAATTACGTTGAAATTATAGGAATCAATCGCAAAGCAATAAAAAATCTAGAAATCATTAAAGAATTATTAAAAAATACTTTAGCAATTGAACTAGAAAAAGACAGGTTATGATAGATTATTTAAACTTAGAAATAAGTAAGCATCAAAAGAGAAAACTTATTTTAGATAATAACACTTTAGTTTGTCATTTTTATGAAAAAAATTATAAGCATATCTTACATAGTAAAGATCATCATATAGAAAATAGTATAGTTGATTTACTTATAAATTTGTCAGAAAATATTAAATTAGAACAACTAAAACAAAATCAATCAATAGAAATATTAAGGCAAAATCTAAGAGAAACTCAACAAATATTCTAAGAAAAATTTAGATTATATTACGAAGCAAGTAGAAGAAATAATAAAAATATTCAAAATAAAATAATATATTTGACATGTGTCCTCAAAATAGAATTAAAACCCCCAATATTATCAACTTTTTCAGAATCTCCATAATTATTTCTCTAATAGCAACACAATATTCTTTAAGAGAATCATGATCATTACTTTACTTGCAGATGTCACCCAAAATAGAATAAAGGATCCTCAAAATAAATTTCATTTTAGTCCCACTTCATGATCAGAAAATTTCTCCTAGTAATATCAAATTGCAATTTCACAATCATTTACACCTCTTGACTTTTTGTACCTAGCTAAAATCCTTAAATTCAATCCTCAATCAATAACGCTTCAATAATCCTCATAATTACTGTCTTTCTATACCCTTGAGTAGTATTAATTTAACTCTATGCAACATAATGCTCATAGACTATATGATCCTTCAATCCCAACTCTTATTCATATTTCATTTGCTTTGTCTACCAAGATCATGAATAAATCTAAAGATAGCATCTTAATGCCAATCCTATTTGATCATTCCAATATCACTTTACAGTTCCCAATAACCACAACCACATCTTGATTACTATTCATGTTCTTTTTTTGGGGTCCATCTCTGTTCGCCATCTCTTAAGAGGATTAAATCAACAATCTTAAATTCAAATAAAAAATTTCTCAAAATTAATCTTGAAATTGCTTTGAAATAAAAATTATTCAAATAAAGAACACAAGTAGAATTAAAATAAAGAAATGTCCGAGAAAACATACATATTATATATAACAAAATGATTCAAAATAATATATACAGTAAATTAAAATTTTCACAAAAACACTAACAAATTAAGTTCAGCAAACTTCATCATCCTAACTACTTTCTATCACCTAGACTACTAACTTCTTTAACTGATATAGAAAAGTAGCATCAGCCTCCGTGTCCTCCGGAGCTACAAGGCCTACTACAGAACCTCGAGATTCGACTTGTCTAGGGTCGGCTAGAGTAATGGATTCAAATTCTTGTGGTACGTCCGGATCTTTACTAAAGTCTTTCTTGTCTCTAGATACTTCTTGAGGTTGTCTCAGGGGTAAATCTATCCCTATTGGTGATTCTTCGTACTATTTCTTTAACATTCTATCTACCATGATCCATATTCATTAATCAAAATATTCGCCTTTTGGTATTAGGGATTCGATGGCCAGTCGTTTCTGTTAGTTTTTAAGATTTTGAATTGGTTTTTCCTTGCCAAAATTAATGTAATTATTTTTTTAATTATTCATTCACAAGCTCTAGCCTATAATTAAAGTTAAGAACACTTGGGATGAAGAAATCAAAATTGAAGTTGCAATGTAAAAGGCTCTAAGGTATAATGCATTTCACGAAATCAGTTTTGTGTTTGTTTGACTAACCACTCACTGATCATAAGGACAGTTTTCTTCACACGAGCATTGCACATGCATTTTCATCACTTAAATGACTGTTGATACTTCAAAGCTCATTTCGTGAATTGGCTTTTAAAGCCCATTTATTTTTCAGCCCATTACATGTGTTAAATTGTGCTGAAGTATCGCAGCCGTATCAAGTAGTCAAAGTCAACAGATACGTTTAGCATGCTTTCGATACGCGTATCCTCGTATCTAGTGCGTATCGGTGCTATCCTGATACCTCAAAAAATGGTGTATCGGTGCTTCCTAGATGACAGTGGAAGGATCCATCCATCAGCCTTTCTATCTCCACAATGCTGACATGCTAATAGAAGCTTTAAGAAAAAAAAAATTTTAGCACATTATATATTAATTATATAATATGGTAATTGTTGATACCCATTTTGTGTCATGTTGAGCTCTAGAAAATATTGGACCTTAGACTGTATAAGGGATTAAGGTCTTATTGTTTGTATCAAATTTAGACTTTAGATAAGTTATAGCCTATTAGAGTATTTGTAAAGGTGAAGGTCTTATCATCTATTATAAATAAGGGCGCCCCTCCATCTCTTTAGTAAGGGAGATTCATAACGCCTCATCTAGGGCTCTGATATTTTTCTGTACACTCCAATTATTTATAGTGAAACCCTAATCACAACCAAGTGGACGTAACCTGGATTTAATTAGGATCAGGTGAACCACTATACATCCTTGTGTTTGCTTGTGTGATTGTCGTTTTATGTTTTGATTATTATCGTTGATGGCTTGACTAAATTTGTGCATCAACAGTAATATTAATTCTCTCATACATAGTTGATGTTATATGGTGAATCTGGATCACACATTCAGTCAAAAGCCAACTTAAATAATCCAGTGTCTAATAACATAATAATCATATTATGTTATCAAATTGTTTGGTAAGAAAATATTCCATATTCATATTAAAAATATGAATTAATTTAATGATTGGGGTTAGATCAAGGGGTGAGGGAGAGTGAGTAATGGGGTAATTTTTCAGTATAACTGTAATACCTAGGGGTGGGTTGATGTCGGTAACCGATCCAAACGGCCCTTATCGACAACAGCAGAGGAGCACAAAATAGACCATTACCAATTCAACTCCAGCCAGTTACCGACTTTTCAGGTTCGGTTAGGCTCGATGGGTGTTGGTGTCGGTGGCGGTTCAGGGTTTTGGTGTTTCAAGGGGGACGGCGTCCAAACCGTTTCTAACGCAAACGGGGGCAGTACGGTTCGGTCAGACCACCGAAATCGATTTTCAACCAATAACCATTGAATCGATTGGTTCGGATCGATTTTGCAGTAAAAAACCGCAGCCCTAGTATCATCGCCACATTGTGTTACTGGTCCACTTTTTTTTTTTAAAGAAATTAATCCACTTATATTATAACATGTGTAAATTTATTAATCCTATACCATAAACTATGAACTTGTGAATTAATAATACCACGTGACAGTATTATAGTAACACAGAAAAATTTCTCTGAATTGTAAGAGGTTTAGAATTTGGTTCTCTTCAATTTAATTAATTAATTAATTTTTTAAATAGAAATGTACGTAAAACCCTTAAGAATTTTAAAAGGTAAAGAGGATAATATTTATGCGCGTATATGCATACCTTTATTTATGTGTTAAGGGTAAGTGTCCACACTCATTTCTTTTGAAAAATTTGTTATATCCAAATTCTTATTGGATTAGTATAATAGCTTTTCGGAAAATTTGCATATTCTAAGTAGGTCTTCTTTCTCTTATTAGTTGGTTTAGACCTCCCTTAAAGTCTATATATATATATATATATATATATACATAAACAAGAATATTAATGCTCTAAAACTAACTATTTAGTAAGTTAATACAAAGCTAACCACCATGTTGGACCCATCACACAATGTAATCTTAAAATCCGAACCGTCTATTTTTTAAGCCCTACTTCAAAGATCATCTCTGTAAAAAATCTCCAAAATCGGAAGTCATATAGTCATTTGATTATAACAACAACTATTTATATGTTTTTATCGAAAACACTGATCGTCTATTTATTTGATCTCAATTAGATGACTAAATGATTTCCGATTTAGTTGATTTTTTGCAATGATGATCTTTGAAGTATGACCTAAATAATTGACGGTTCAAATTATCAGATTAATTATGTGGTGGTCCTAAAAGTATGGTTAGCTTCTTATTAACTTGCTAACCAGTTAGTTTTAGAGCACTTCTCTATATATAAATATACAAAAATGTTACTGGTAAACAAGCACAATTAGCAGCAGTTATAATGTGCATCATATATGCTTGTGTTGGGTGTTGGTAAACAAACACAAGCACCAGTAAGCAGGGATGGATCTTAGTGGGGGGGCTGGGCGTGCTCAAGCCCACCCTAATTTTTCAAATAGCTATATATGTATAAGCCCAAAGCCCCCCCAATTAAAAAAAGAAAAAATAATGAATTAAACATCACCCACTCACCTAAGTACCCATTATTAATATACAACCCCCACCCATGACCTATCTCCTGATCTCCAACCCATTATTTCTATTTGTGGCTTTTTGTTTCCTTTTATTTTATTTCACGATCTGTTGTTCATTTTCTTCTGCTTTTCTCTTCTTTTACTTCAGCCTTTAGTCTTTAGCAGTTCATCATGTGGCAAGAAATTAATGGTGTTTATTTGTAAATGGAAGAGAGAACTTCGTCTCTGTAATGGGCTAAGGTCAATGGTGTTCCTTTACTAAATTCAAGCCCCCCCAAATTTTCAATCCCGGCTCTGTCCCTGCCAGTAAGTAGGCAGTAACCAACTAATTAACTCAAGCTCCATTGATATGGTCATCTTTTATATATATTTTTTTTCAGTGGAGAGATCAAATTGATGTGAAAAACCAGAGTCGCGGCTACCAGCAGCCAAGTGATCCTTTCGTCTCAATCTCCTGCATCTCAGTATATTCATCCATACCTCTCTTGAGTCATGAATTAGCTAGAACAAACATTCTCTCTATTTCATCACTCACTATTGCTTTTACCCTTCTCTCTCTCTCTCTCTAGAGAATTACAAGCAACTGAACTCTATCTCTTTGACATCATATATGCTTATGCTTCTCAGCTTATCAGCTTATGCCCATGATCATATTCAGAGGGACTTGGACATCATGATGTATTAGTGATCAGGATCATGGTAAATTTATTATCTATGAGAAATTACCAACGGGAGAATGACACGTGTATTAATTAGCTAGCTAGCTTGTCAACCCAAAACCAATGTTGTGCCTTCTACTACTGGAATTTGGGAACATAACATTACATATAGATTATAAAAAGCATGTTGCTCAGTCTTATATAATGCTCTTTCCCCTCATATTTCATGACGTCAGCAGTGATATGTCATGCATTTCTAAGAGTCTAGTCCCCTACATTAAGAAAGCCAATTAAGTAAAGTACACTAAAATCATTAAACTGATCGAAGAGAAAAAAAAAAAAAAAAAGTTCTACAATAAATTAACGAAACAAAATAAATCTCTGAATTCCAGCTGCCTGCATAAGTGTCTAGACTACCACTATCTCAATCATTATGGTCAAATTTAGTACACATAACATATGGGAAATGATCGATGATTAGTGCACAACATATGGGTACATGGGTTAGCCACTTTTCAGAGACTATGGTCAATGTTCAAATTTGGCACTCAAAATGGATTGAAATTAGATTTCAAAGTAATATCATCAATCAATATACACGTACCTATACTAGCTAGCATTAATCAATTTCTTAATGAGTTGAATGTCAATAGGAGTTTCAAAGTAACCTTAAGTGGATAAATACCTAAAATGAGAATTCTAAAATGGGAAATATACCAAATTATACCTAACATAAGGTACATAACCACTAAACAGAAAAAAGAAGATTAATAGAAACTAAAAAATATACACATTATTGATTATATATTCTGGCAAGAGAATGCTTGTCGAGTGCGTCCATAGCCCTTGCTCATCTCTAGTAGTCTCAGTTCAATGACAGTGGAAGCATCCGCCCATCAGCCCTTCTATCTCCACGTACAGTGCTTACCTGCTAATAGAAACTTTAAAAAATAAATAAATAAATAAATAATTTTTAGCACATTATTGATTATATAATATGGTAATATTCTCACATAAATAGTTTATGTTATACAGTGAATCTGGATCACACATTCAATTAAAAATCAACTTAAATAATTCAGTGTCTAGCTAACAACGTACATAATAATCATATTATGTTATCAAATTGTTGGGCAAGAAAATATTCCATATTTATATTAAAAATAGTAATTAATTTAGAGTGCTGCTATTTTCACACCCTTTCTTAAAAAAAAAAAAAAAAAAAAAAAAAAAAAAAACTCAAGGGAAAAGACCTTAATTATACCCCATCCATTTTTCTTTTTGCACACCCTCCTAAACAGAAAAAAAACACACACACACCCCATCCCCATCTCCCCCCCCCCCCGGTACACACCCCCTCACCCAAACACCCCATCCCCACCTCTCCTCTCTCCGGCACACACCCCACCCCTGTGAGTAACCACCCGTCGACCACCCCAGCCCCGGCCCGCCCCACTCTCTCTCCTTCCCTCTTACCCCGCCAACCACCGCACCCCCATCCCCTTATCTTTCTCTCTCCCTGAAACCCAACCCCAGCCCCGGCCCGCCCCTCTCTCTCTTTCCCTCTCCCTACTCTGGCCACCACCAGTCACCCCACCAGTCGGAAAATACTCCCCAAATGCCGGCCATCACTCCCCATAACACCCCTTACCGGCCAGCCACCCACACCCACACCCACAAAAAAATTGTAGCAGCTTCGGTGGACCAGTGCCGAACCCGGTGGTTTCGTTCAGTAGGTACCCACCGAACAATCCTATTCTATTCGGCCGGTACCTGTCGAACGAAACCACTGGGTTCGGCACTGGTCCGCGGAACCCGCTGCAATTTTTTTATTTTTTTATTTTTGGCTGTCTGCTTGGGCGGTGGTGCATGCGGGGAGGAGGGGAGGAGGGATTGGGAGGAGGGGGAGAAGGGGGTGCGGTGGTCGGCGGGGTAAGAGGGAAGGAGAGAGAGTGGGGCGGGCCAAATAGAAAGGGTGGGGGGTGGACTTCGACGGTGGGGTGTGTGCCAGAGAGATGGGGATGGATGGGGTGTGTACCAGGGGGGGGAGATGAGGTGTGTACGGGGGGGGAGAAGAGGATGGGGTGTGTGGGTGAGGGGAGGGCCAAATGGTCTTTTTTCTTGAATATATATATTTTTTTTTTTTCAGAAAGGGTGTGTAAAAAGAAATTTATGAGTGTGCAAATAGCAGTTCTCTTAATTTAATGATTGGGGTTATATCGAAGGGTGAGGGAGGTTGAGTAATGGATTAGAATTACGGGGTAATTTTTTTACTGTAATTGTAACGCCGCCAATCCACAACATTGTGTTACTAATCCTTTTTTTTTTTTTTTTTGAAGAAACTAATCCTATACACTAAACTATGAACCCATAAACTAATAATATATACCACGTGGCAGTGTTATAGTAACACTAAAAAATCTCTCTGAATTGTAAAAGGTTTACAATTTGGTTCTCTTCAATCAATTTTATTTATTTATTTTTTAAATAGAAATGTAAAACCCTCAAGAATTTTAACAGGTAAAGAGGATAATGCTTTGGTCATATGTATTTATGCACGTGTATGCATACCTTTATTTCTATGTTAATGGCAAGTGTCCATACTCATTTCTTTTGAAAAATTTATTATATCCAAATTCTTATTGGATTATTAATAGCTTATCGGTTAATTTGCATATTCTAGTAGGTCATCTTTCTCTTAGTTTGTTTAGACCTCCCTTAAAGTCCATATATATATATATATATATATATATATACAAAAGTGTTACTAACTGGTAAACAAGCACAAGCAGCAGTAATTATATGCATCATATATATATGCTTGTGTTGGGTGTTGGTAAACAAGCACAAGCACCAGTAACCAACTAACTCAAGCTCCATTGATTTGGTCATCTTTTATATTTTTTTTTTTTCAGTGGAGAGATCAAATTGATGTGAAAAACCAGAGTCGGCTACCAGCCAAGAGATCCTTTCGTCTCAATCTCCTGCATCTCAATATATCCATCCATACCTCTCTTGAGTCATGAATTAGAACAAACATTCTCTCTATTTCATCACTCACTATTGCTTTTACCCTTCTCTCTCTCTCTCTCTCTCTCTAGAGAATTACAAGCAAGCTTTCACTACTTTGCTATAAATATATCCCATCATCCAAGCCTCCATCTTCAACATATGTTTTGGGACATGCCATTGTTTTTCTGTCCAAAAGTGAAGGTTAATTAAGATGTATTCAAAAGGCCATGTTCTCTCAGTACTTCTCATAGTCTTAGCCTCTTTGTCCAGCCTCTCTCTTAGCAGCAACCCAGAGGACCCACTTGTACTTAATCATCATCATCATCATCAAAGTTTTGGTCATGATCTAAGAGGACCCTACCCTACATTTATATTAAGGACAAGCAAGCTTAGTGCACCAAGGGCTGCTCAACATCATCGTTATCTTTCAACTTCAGCAAAGATTGTTGTTAATGTGGAAGATTTTGGAGCTGAAGGAAATGGAGGGGATGATACCCAGGCAACCCAATTTACATTATATTCTCTTTTTGATTGCTGTTTAATGAAAATTAAAACTAATGTCTTTGTTTAAAAATAGGATTCTTTTACTAGTATTTTTAGTGTTGATCTTTTATTTATATTTAAAACTTTAGTGCTAATCTTGTATTTATATTTAAAACTAAACGATTAGCATTTAAATATGAGCACAAGATTATGGTAAAAAAGATAAAGTAGAAGATCCGAATGATCTTTTTCTTAAGTCCTTTTTACTCCTTTAATTAAGCACTCAGTACATTAATTTGGATGGTATTGTTTTAAATTATTTGACAATACTATTGATGAAGTTTATATGTGAGAGTTTAGTGAGAAATAGCTTTGGGGTTGTTAAATGGTTGGAGTTTTTGTTGTAGGCATTTAGGACAGCTTGGAGGGAGGCTTGCTCTTCTAGAAGGGGTGTACAAGTTGATCTTGTGGTCCCTAAGAACAGGAACTATCACCTGAAGCCAATCACATTCTCTGGTCCTTGCACATCTTCTCTCACGCTCAAGGTGAGTTTTTATGCATGAAAACATGCATACATTAATGTCATAATTGGAAACTATCGATTAAAATCTTTCTGCTATGTTTTATATTGTGTTTATGTTGTGAATTTAAATATTAAATTCAAAATTCAAATGATATATTTTTAAATAAAGATTTACATATCAAAGTCCGGCTAATATGAGAAACTAATTATGAAAGACTGTAAGAGACAATTTTATGAGATAAGTGCCTTTAGATTAATCAAATAGCACAGTTTATCGATGTTATGTTAGGCTTTAACCATCTATTATTAAATTGATTGAATTAATCTATAAAAACAATCCTTCACAGTCTCTTATAATTAGTCCCTTATACTAGCCATTTTGATACATTGTTTCTTTACACAGTTTGACAATATAAGCATTATAATATTAGAAAATATTATAATCTTGCAATATAATATGTTATGAGTTTATGAATATGAACGATTGGTTAAGTTGATTATTATCTGAATGTTTGGTCCAAATTTGTATTACTATCTTATGTTACAAAGAAAAACAATCTGATAGTTCTTGATCTATTTGACTAGATCTATGGAACAATTAAAGCCTCTCCCAACCGATCGGACTACAAAGGAAGGCATTGGATTTTGTTTGAAAATTTACAAAACTTTAGAGTTGAAGGTGGTGGGACCATCAATGGAAATGGAAGGATATGGTGGCAGAACTCTTGCAAAGTTAACCATTCCCTAGTAAGTTATTCGAAGACTAATTACTTAAATTCTTGTGGTCATGCTTCAATTTTAATGGAAATTTTAAAATTTAGTCATGTTCTACATTTATTAAAGACTTTTATCCTTTTTGGTAACCAAATTAAAGTAAATCTTTTATCTTTCTCAGCGATCAAGTACTCAAGTAGTGTTTAAATTTCTGTCAAATGGTACTTAAACTTTTATTGAACATTACTTAATGAAACTCAAACACTACATGAGAGAATTTTAATACGATTCGGTTCAAACACTACTCATGATTATATTTTTAAAATTAAAAAAATGCTAATGCTAGATATCTTTAAAGGGTCTGAATTAAAGTTAGTTTTTGAAATTTATCAATTTTTAATTTTGATTTCTGATTACCCAATTCTAAATGAAATGACTAATTTATTTTCTTTTGTGGGTGGAACGGTGGAACCTTCCATTGTGCCACAGCCTTGCAAGGAAGCGCCAACTGTAAGTTTATGGGTCCTATTTATTTACAAGGACTAATCATTTACCTAACACTAAGATTGAATTTTTTTTTTTTTTTAATTATGACTTTGTTTTTCTTTCAAAGGCTGTAACTTTCCACAACTGCAACACTTTGGAAGTGGCAAATTTGAGGTTTCAAAATGCGCAACAAATCCATGTGTCATTTGAAAGATGCGTGAATGTGAAAGCTTTGAATCTGGTGGTAACGGCACCAGGGGATAGCCCCAACACTGACGGAATCCATGTCACTGCAACACAATATATTCTAATCAAGGACTGTGTCATTCGGACCGGTAAACCGTAAACCCATAAAAATTTAAAATTTATAAAACTATATGTACTAGTACTACATTCGTATTGCGACCCATATACAATGGGTCACACCTCTATCATAGACATTATGTGACACAGGTAACATTAATTATAGAAAATATTTTGTTTGACCACCAAATTTATTCACCGACTAACATATTTTAATTTTTATAAATAAATGAGTTTTGGAGTGAATGAAATTTAGTGATCCAATAAATACTGGAAACTTATACAGTACCTTTGTTTAACTTTCATTATTTTGTATAATGGTAATGAATGAATAAACAAAATTGTTAGAGGAACCACATTTGGATATCACATGTGTATCACCTTTAATAAGAGTGAGATCTTGAGATCTTCTTATATGTTGATGTATTTGAAGGTGATGACTAGGAGTCTAGGGGACTAATTTTGTTCACTATTTATTTATTTATTTTTTTTTTTTTTTTATGTTGATGTATTTGAAGGTGATGACTGTATTTCAATAGTAAGCGGGTCGCAGAAAGTTCAAGCTACCAATATAGTGTGCGGACCAGGTCACGGAATCAGGTCTCCCAACTTTAATGATCATTATAAATTAATTAATTAGTTATCCTTTTCATATTGATGAACTTTTAGTACTTAATTAATAATAATAATAAGAATAATAATAATAATAATGTATTCTGATGCTGTTATATATATGCAGCATTGGAAGCTTGGGAGCTGGAAATTCAGAAGCACAGGTTTCGGATGTGGTAGTTTCTAGAGCGAGAATTATAGGCACCACTAATGGATTAAGAATAAAGACTTGGCAGGTATGAATTCAACATTCATATTAGAAAAATTATCACACTCATCTAGAATGTTTTCATGAATGATGAACTAAAATGCATAATCCAATATATAATTTAAATTAATTACACTAACAGATTGGTTTTGCTTGATATATATGTAGGGAGGGTCTGGATATGCAAAAAACATCCTATTCAAAAATGTTATGATGCACAACGTGAGCAATCCAATAATCATAAACCAACATTATTGTGATCAGAAAGAGCCATGCCATGAACAGGTAATGGATCATCCCCTTTTTCCCATAACCTAGTAGGTACAAGGAAAATTAAAAATGCATTGACAAAAATTTGGTCATTATATGTAAGTTTTAGAAATATAATCATATATCAAGCATTATTGGAGGATAATTCAAACACTACTTGATGGTTATATTCAGGTTTTAAAATTTTCTATTCTGATACATTTGACATGTATGTTATATATATGTTATCAGATTATTAATTTATACTAATTTTTAATAAAATATATGGTCTAAATTAACAATATATATTAACATATATACATATCAGACTGTCTGATAATAAAATATCAATTCCAATTTAGCATGACTTATATATATTAATCATTTTGAGGTGTGGATATATATGCAGGCCTCAGCTGTGAAAATAAGCAATGTGGTATACAACAATATCAGAGGCACAAGTGCTTCAGAAGTGGCAGTGAATTTCGACTGCAGCAAGCGGTTCAGATGTCAAGACATTGTGTTGCAAGATGTAAATTTGGTAGCTGCAGGCCAAGGAACAAGTGCCGTAGCCTCATGTGAGAATGTTGCGCTAAGCCATAGAGGGAGGGTATCCCCAAAATGCTCTCCATCAACTTAAAAAGTAATTTATTGATTGATGTTATTATTCACACATTAAGTTAATTTAGGAAATTGGTCAATAGCAGTGAAACCTAATTGTATTGTAGGATTCTTGGTAAATAGAAAAGAAAAATAAAGGTACCATTTAGTTATTCATTTAAGAAATATTTTCTCTCTAGTTTGTTAGAAGATATCTCAAATTTAAATTCGATCTCCCTCCTTATAAAAAAAAAAGGGGCAAACTGTAATTTAGTACCTCAAGTTTGTCACGTATTGCAAATGTACCCCCAGTTCAATTTTCAACGATTCAGTACCTCAACTTCAATTTTTTAGCAGTTACATACCTCCGTTAAATCTTCCGTAAAAAACTCCGTTAAGTGATTACGTGTCGATAATGTGGCTCATCGCTGGCGTTGAATTGACTTTTTTAAAATGGACACGTGTATTCATGATGCCATGTAGACAAATAAATAATAAAAAATTATAAAGATTTTTAATAAAATTACAAAATTAAAAGACAAAAAACTAACCAAAGAAATAAGAAAAAACTTGCAAAATAATCAAACCCAGATCAAAACTTGCAAAACTAACCAAAGCAAACCCAGATCGCATAACCCTTCTTCCCCTTTCTTCTTCTTCTTCTTTCCTTTCTTCTTCCTCTCATAACTGCCCTTTTCTCTCTCTTTTTTCTCCATCTTTCTCATCTCTCAGTGACAGAAACTATAACTGTTAAGGAGTTACCACCATTATGAGGATTCAATCTTAGTCAAAGCTAATTTTATGAGAGTTTCCGTTATGTTGTTAATACATACTAAATGTATATTTGTCAGTTTTGGTTATGCTGTATATATATATCATGTACTTGTGATGATTAAATATAAAAAGTGACAATCAGTTTCTTCATGGTATCAGAGCCATACCTTTTTTTCTTCTCTTCTTGATGGCGTCTGGTAGTGTTTCATCCTCTCTTCTTCCTTTCATCACCATTCCCAATATCTCTCATCTTGTCTCCTGCACACTTTCTGAGACTAATTATCTTGTTTGAGAAAGTCAAGTCAAACCATTCTTGCTTGGTCAAAATTTGTGGCGTTTTGTTGATGGCAGCTACCCATGCCCACCACAAACTCTGCTTCTTATTGTCTCTAACAAAGCCAAATAAACTGATCCTTCTGCTTCTCCTTTACCCAATCCAGACTACATAACATGGTTTCAAATCGATCAAAGTCTCGTTAGCATTCTTCGAGCCACGTTGTCTGAAAGTCTTCTTCCTTAGGTGGTCGGCTTTTCCACTTCCAAGGAAATATGAGATTGTCTCTGTCAGAATTACTCTCAACAATCTCTTGCAAATGCAGCTCAGCTTAAGTTTTAACTCTTCTTATCACTAAAGGCTATAAATTTATTCTAGAGTATCTTAATCTTGCCAAACATCTCTCAGATCAGTTAGCTGCGATTAATGAAGCTGTTTCTAATTCTGATTTGGTGACGTTTGTAACGTGGATTGGGTCTTGACTATCTCATGCTTGTAACAGCGATTTTGAATTTTCCTCCACTACCCAGCTTCTCAGACTTACGTGCTCGTCTTCTTGCGTTTGAAGAGCAGCAAGTACTGGTTGTCGCAATGGCTCATTCTGCACAACCAATGGCTTTCTTCACAACCCAACCTCGTCCTTTTCACGGCCCAAGAGGTGCACGCCCAAGAGATCAGTCATTCTTCCCACAACGTGGGCTTGGTTCTTTCTCTACTCGACCTCTGCGTCCACAACATCAGTCTATCGGAATTCTTAGCCCATCTCCTCATCCTCGTCCACCTCTGCAGTGCTGGAATTGCAGTCAGTTTGGACACATTGCCTCCAAGTGCCCTTAGTCACGTGTGTTTGCTGGACTGCATACTATTTCCTCTTCTAATCCTAATTAGTACTTGGGTACTGGCGCCACCAACCACATGACATATAATGCACGTTTCTTCACTCCGTCTATTAACTCCTCACCCTCTGATCAAGTTGTTGTTGGTAATGGTGCTTCCCTCCCCATCACCCACTATGGTAATGTTTCCTTTACTTCTGGTCGTTTTCTGTTCCGTCTTTTTGATGTTCTTCGTGTCCTTTCTCTTCGTAAAAATCTCTTGTCTATTGCACAATTCACTTGTGATTGCTTTGTCAGTATTACATTCTTTTCTTGGGGATATATTGTTCGTGATTTAAACATTGGTATTATTCTCTTTCAGTGCCAATGTAAAGATGGTCTTTATTTTGTCTTTCCTACACTTCTTCCTGCTTTCAAGACTGCTCTTGCTTCAGCGATTGTGTCACCGTCTCTATGGCATCGTCGTCTCGGACATTCGTCCAATAAATTGTTTACTTCTCTTGTTTCTTAGTCTTTGCTTGGTTCTTCCTTTAGTTTATCCAATAAAAACTGTAGTCATTGTGCATTAGCCAAAAATATTAGGCTTTCCTTTTCATCTCATGCACATTGTACTGTTGCACCTTTTCATTTAATTCATTCGGATGTTTAGATGTCACCAGTTGTTTCTGTTTTTGGCTTTTGTTATTATGTGTTATTTATAAATGAATTCACTCGCTATTTGTGGATTTTTCCCATGCGTCTCAAATCTGAAGTTTTTGGTCATTTTTCCAATTTTTTTATGTATATTAAAAATCAATTCTCCTTGACTATCAAACAGTTTCAGAGTGATGGGGGTAAGGAATTTGACAACTCACACATTAAACAATTTTGTGCTAGTCAATTGTCCATTGTGCATTGTTTTTTGTGTCCACACACGCCTCAACAAAATGGCCTAGTTGAACGGAAGCATCGTCACATCGCCGATATGGGTTGAACTCTACTTCTTATTGCTAATGCGCGTGCCTCATAATTTGTGGGTTGAGGCTTTTTGTACAACAGTCTATTTAATCAATCGACTCCCAACTCCACTTCTTCAATGAGCCTCTCTCTATCACAAGTTATTTGGGTTCAGATTATTCTTTTCTTTGGACTTTTGGGTGTACTTGTTATCCATTTCTTGGCGATTATGTTTCTAACAAACTACAACTTCGCTCTCTTGCATGTGTTTTTGTTGGTTACAGTGATCGTCACCGTGGCTATCGGTGCTTACATCCCCATACTGGTCGTCTTTATACTTCTCGGCATGTGGTATTTCATAAAGACCAATTTTATAATTCTAGTGTTGGCCCCTCTTCTTCTTGCTGCATTAGCTTTGTCCATCCTCCCTGTAGGCTTTACACTTGAGCCCATGCTCCTTCTTAACACCAATACATCTGCCCATGAACCTGATCAGTCAATTGTCACAGCCAAGTCATCCAACCAGGTTCCCGTACCAGCCATTCCACAAGATCAGTCACCTGATACAACCTCTGACTCGAACCAGTCCCCGGCCCCATCTTTTAAACAGGTTCTCCAAGCTCCATTGGCAAACACCACTGATCCCGACCACGCACTTTGCTACCCTGGTTTCTATGCACAGCTTTCCGTGCCTCCTCTCTCTATTAGTGAATCTGTGGGGACCTCTGCACCGATCTCTCTACCTTCCAGTCGCACATCTCCAGTTCACACTTGGTCTCAGTCCGACATGTTCAAACCCAATACAAAATACCACGCTAATTTTTCTATACGGTTCCTGGTTCCTTTTGCCTTTGTTTCTATCTTAAACATTGATATTAAACCAACATCTTATACTCAGGCCTCTCGCTCTCATGAATGGAAAGGTGCAATGAATGATGAGTCCCATGCACTTCTTAAGCAAGGGACTTGGTCTTTGGTTCCTCCCAATTCTTCTTTCAACACCGTTGGCTGTAAATGGGTATTTAAAGTGAACTGGCACTCTTATGGGACTATTGAACGATACAAAGCTTGCCTCGTTGCAAAGGGCTTTCATCAATAACCGAGTGTCGATTATTTTGATACCTTCAGTCTAGTTGTCAAGCCCACCACTATCCGCACTGTGCTTAGTCTAGCTGTTTCCTCTAGTTAGCATCTTCGGCAGCTCGATGTCAAAAACGCTTTTCTACATGGGTTCCTTTCTGAAGAAGTTTATATGCAATAACCTCCTGGTTTCGTTGATCCAAGTCAGCCTCATCATGTCTGTAAACTTCATAATGCTATTTACAATCTCAAACAGGCACCTCGTGCGTGGTTTCACCGATTTAGCTCATTCTTGCTTCGTGTTGGTTTTGTTCCCAATCGAGCTGATTCTTCCATGTTTACATATCGGGATGCCTCTCACATGATGATTTTACTCCTCTATGTTGATGATAGTGTGCTTACAGGTAGCAGTTCATCTCATTTACATGCCTTCATTCAAACCTTGGATGTTGAATTTGAAATCAAGGATCTAGGCGAATTGCATTATTTTCTTGGCATGAAAGTCGTCCACTTAACATATTCGATCCATCTTACTCAAAATAAATATACACTTGACATTCTCAAACGCAACAATCTTCTTGACTGCAAACCTGTGTCCACTCCTATGACTTCTAAAAGTTCTCTTTCATGCTCAGATGGGTCTCCCTTTTCCAATCCAACTACCTATTGTCAACTCGTCGGTGCCTTGCAATACTTGACATTTCCCAAACCCGATATTTCCTTTTCCGTTCAGCATGTCTCTCAGTTCATGAGTGCGCCGAATGATATTCATTTTGAGGTGGTTAAACGCATCCTCTGTTACTTGAAAGGCACCCTTGGTTATAGTCTTCTGGTTCGTCGTTCTTCAGCCCCCTCTCTTCTTGTTGCCTACTCTGATGCTGATTAGGTAGGATGCCCGGATACCCGCTGGTCCACCTCTAGTTATTGTGTTTTATTAGGCTCTAATCTTATATCTTGGAGTGCTAAGAAGTAACGCACAGTCTCTCGTTCGAATACCGAAGCAGAATACTGTGCGCTTGCCAATGCTTGTGCTGATACCATTTGGATTCAAGGTCTTCTACATGAGCTACGGTTCTTCCTCTCTCTGCCAATTCTTCTCAACTGTGATAACTTGTCTACAACTTACATGGCTGCCAATCCTATCTTCCATGCCCGTACCAAGCATATTCACTACAAGAAAAATATATTTGGGCGACCAAACTTTGGGCGACGAACATATATTCGTCGCCCAAAGAAATTTAGGGCGACGAACAAGAAAATTTGTCGCTCAAAATCATAAAGGTTTGGGCGACGAACAACAAGTTCCTCGCCCAAAGTAACTTTGGGCGACGAACCCATTTCGTCGCCTAAACATTAACAACAAACAATTAATTGGGAAATACATTGGGCGAGGAATATATATGTTCGTCGCCCAAAGTGCCTTTGGGCGAGGAACACGAAAATTTGTCGCCCAAACTTACTTTGGGTGACGAACATATTTTGGGCGACGAACATAGTTTCGTCACCCAAAGACACTTTGGGTGACGAAATTATGTTCGTCGCCCAAACATAGTTTGGGCGAGGAATATGTTCGTCACCCAAAGGATCATCCTGTTTTGTAATAATGGTTTGGGCGAGGAATCTCACAATTCGTCGCCTAAAGTTAGTTTGGGCGACGAATTTTAGGTTCCTCGCCTAAGATCACTTTGGGCGACGAAATTTGTAGTTCCTCGCCCAAAGTAAGAATATTTTTTTGTTTACAATTTTATATATGTAATAGCATACTATACGATTGTATTTCCAAAGATCATAACCATTCATTTTTTAATTCCCCACTTAAGGATCATCCATGCAAAAAATTAGCTCAATCGGAGATGTAGAAGTTAGGTAACGGTGGTTGAACTTATGAACGATTGTAAATTTTCTAATACGAATCGAAGTATAAAATGAATTCCGATTTAGCCGATTTTTTGCAGGGATGATCTTCCAGTATAAACGAATAGAATGAACGGTTCCGATCGTTGAAATCACATTGTAGTCTTCACAAATTGTTGAATCACCAAAATTTCTACCCAAAAGTTAATATAATTATACTCTTCAAGTGTATTTGTATGTAGAAGATCACTTTTGTATTGTGTTTTTAACGATCCGAACCGATCATTCCTTAGTGCCTCACTTAAGGATCATCTATGCAAAAAATTAGCTCAATCGGAGATGTAGAAGTTAGGTAACGGTGGTTGAACTTATGAACGATTGTAAATTTTGTAATACGAATCGAAGTATGAGATGAATTCCGATTTAGCCGATTTTTTGCAGGGATGATCTTCCAGTATAAACGAATAGAATGAACGGTTCCGATCGTTAAAATCACATTGTAGTCTTCACAAATTGTTGAATCACCAAAATTTCTACCCAAAAGTTAATATAATTATACTCTTTAAGTGTATTTGTATGTAGAAGATCACTTTTGTATTGTGTTTTTAACGATCCGAACCGATCATTCCTTAGTGCCTCACTCAAAGATCATCCATGCAAAAAATTAACTCAATTGGAGATGTAGAAGTTAGGTTTAGCATTTAGGATGTATGAACGATCTTGATTCTTATAATAATAATCGAACGGGTAGATGAACTCCGATTGAGCCGATTTTTTCCAGGGTTGATCTTTGAGTGTGAACATATATGAAGAATGGCTCTGATTGTGATAATCACGTTGTGGTCTTCACAATTATTGAAGCTACAAGGTTTTAACGAAAGAGTTGATATAATTTTAGTCTTCAAATGCAAAAATCACTGATTTATATGTAGAACCTTATATGTCGATTGTGTTTTTAACGATCTGAACCGTTCATTTATTAGTTTGTCACTCAAAGATCATTCCTCTAAAATATTAGGTCAATTGGAGATCTAGAAGTTTGGTATTGGAGCTCGAACGTATGAACGACTATGGTTCATAAAAAAATTCAACTTTGGGCGACGAAATATAGCTTTAGGCGACGAACAGTGCGTCGCCCAAAGTCTGAAATTATGGCGGGATAAAACGGTGCCCTAAAGTCAACGACTTTGGGCGACGAACATGAATTCGTCGCCCAAAGTGACTTTAGGCGAGGAATTAACAAGTTCGTCGCCCAAAGTCACTTTGGGCGACGAACTTGTTAATTCCTCGCCTAAAGTCACTTTGGGCGACGAATTCATGTTCGTCGCCCAAAGTCTTTAAATTTATGCCCATTTCTGGGTTCACTTCAGTCAGCTCACTCGATCCCTCACCTCACCCTCGCGCCGCAGTCCCTCACCCTCGCCTCGCAGCGCCTCCTCCTTCCCTCAGCTCTCACTCCCTCCTCCTCCTCCTCCTCCCTCCGCCTCCTCCTCCTCCTCCCTCCTTCCCCGAAACCCAAAACCGCCCCCCCCCCCCCATCGGCAACCCACCCCCCGCGAAAACCCACCCCTCCTACCGAAACCCACCCCCCCCATCGGGGACCCACCCCCGCCGCGAAAACCCATCCACCCTCGCCGAAACCCACCCCCGAAAATACCCACCCCCGCCGAAACCCACCTCAAGGTATTTTCTGAATTTGGTTTTTTTTTTTTTTTTTTTTTTTTTGAATTTATGGTATTTTATGGTATTTTCTGTTTTTTATTGGTATTTTCTGTTTTTTATGGTATTTTCTGGTTTTTTTGGTATTTTCTGTTTTTTATGGTATTTTCTGTTTTTTATGTTTTCTAATATTGTGGATTTTGTACTTGTTGTGGATTTTGCATAAATTGATTGTGAAATTTCTGATTTTAGTGGTAATTAGTTAATGTTGTGGGTTTTTTTAATTTAGTGGTTTGGTTGTGAAATCTGAATTTAGATTGATGTTGGGCCCATATTTGACAATGATTTATTTTTTTGGTGAAGGAAGGATATTGTTGCATTTGTTGTGAAGGATAATTGCATTTTTGGTGAGGTATGTGTTTAATCTATCTTTTAGTTAAGTTTTTGTATGATTTAGTATTTAATGTTTCATATATAATTGTATTAAATTTTTGAGTGAATTAGTTTGTATGTTAAAATTAATTATAAAATTCATTAATTAATTTGTATGTTTTTGTATGCTAAAATTTAATAGTTTGTTTGTATGCTTATATGTATATTGTTAAATTAATTATAATTTAGTTTGTATGTTACATTTAGTTTAGTTTTAATTGCAAAATTTTCGATGACGTAGTCCAGCACTCCTCGAGTACTGGGTGAGGTCATGTGGCACGAAGCGCTTGTGCGAAGTTATCAATCGATAACTTTGTACATTTAACTAGTCGTGCGAAGTTATCAGTGGATAACTTTGTACACTAAATTTCAATCGATACCTTAGACCCGTTCGAGAGTCTATTGGGGCGCGCATGGACGCTTGGCGTGACTGCGCTCCAATATGATTCTTGAATTGTCCAAATTACCCATGGACAGTTTGGGAGTGCACAATTATGTGTTGTGGTTAGCGGTTCATGTGACGTGGTTTTGATCTGAGAAAATTTCGGCAACATCTCCTTATGTGTTCTTCGAGTGCATACTAGATATTTGTTTTAAATATCTACGTCGTGCACTTGGAGAACCATAGGGAGATGCTGCCGAAATTTTCTCAGATCAAAACCACGTCGTGTGAGCCAACAACCACGACACATATGTGCATTCTCGAATGGGATAGGGCCCTTACCGGAGGCATAAGGAGACGAAGAATGGTGACGCATCGTTTTCTAATTGTCGTGTAATATGGAAACAGGCATCATGGACCGACAGTGGATACGTAATACGAATCGTGTTAGTGATGAATATTTGTATGGGATCGAGTCATTTATCCAAGTTGCACAGGAACATGTCAATGCTCAGAATAATATAAGGTGTCCGTGCCGGAATTGTAACAACTCTTTATGGAAGACAGTGCGTGAAGTCAGAATTCATTTGGTGAGATTTGGGATGTCACACAACTACACGACATGGTATTATCATTGTGCAGATGAGTTTGATCTCGAACAGGGGTGGATCTCGGAGGTCCACTTTAGCATCTATGTCCGCCCCTGCAGCCCAGCCCGCCCCTGCAGCCCAGCCCGACCTCATAGCCCAGGGCGACTCGACCCCGGCGATATCCCCAGATCTCTCATCTAGTACTGGGTCTGGGATTCAGTCGGCACGGAGGGCCCGACGGGGTCACCGTTATGGTGTATATGATAATGTTGCATCATCCACTCGTACTGCCTCATCATCAGAAAGTAAGAAAAATGTTTTCACATCACTTGT